>NC_046373.1:6549157-6670630 GCF_011125445.2 Fundulus heteroclitus
TTTTAAATATTTTGGAACGGCCCAGTTTTTCATTCACAGAAGCTAGGGAAAACTTTAGGTGCCTTCTTTAAGTCAGCTGACCAGCAACATGTGGGGGTAGAGCAGGGCTGCAATAAAAACTCTGCTCACTATTTCTGGGGTCTCATTAGATTGACCTAAAATTTAAATAGTTTTTAAAGTGTAACATTTAATACCTTACAATTCCTTATGGTTTGAAAACAATAGGTTTAGTTTGTGCCTACTGTTTTGAGACTGGTTGCAGTGCAGTGCCAGTGGCAGTTGTGCTCTGCAAAAAAGTAGATAATACTTAGATGACACTCCAATAGCACAACTGACTAATGAATTTTTGGACATCATTGAGCTGTTATTCACTAGTCAGCCCAAATTTAATTTTTAATAGCTGCTCATCTAGACAGAATATTGCACTGGACAGAAAAAAAAAAGATTTTGGCACATAGCTACATCTTTTCATCAGTCTGTTCCTGCTGCACTTACTTACTGTCTTACTAAACTAGTGCTTGTCTAACATCTTATTTTTATAAAGACAGACATCAGACAGCTATAAAAGGATGCAATTTATTGTGAAAACCCAAAGGAGAATAGGGACTGATGTTACATCAGGCCACACTCATTCTTCTCATACACTTTTTTCTTTTTTCTCCAGATAATTCCAGATATGAAATAATCAATAAAAGGTTTTATAGTTATTTATAGATCACTTTTCACTTTTTGTATTGCCAAGTGTAATACAATGTGCTTTTTTTTTTTTTACAAAGGTAGAAAATGGATGGATGGATGGATGGATGGATGGATGGATGGATGGATGGATGGATGGATGGATGGATGGATGGATGGATGGATGGATGGATGGATGGATGGATGGATGGATGGATGGATGGATGGATGGATGGATGGGAAAAAAACAACACATGAACACAGATAAAATAACCATTTATCATAAGAAGATATGGAAATTATAAATTTTTCTTATATAGTTTATATATTATTTCTTATATAGTTAGAAGTAATAGGTATTGCATGTTTGATGATATACACTTTAAGTACTAGATACTGAAAGCTGAAAGTAGCCTTAATAGAAATCATTTTTCTTTCCTTTTAAAAAACTGGCTATTATCATAGGTTGTTGTGTTTTGCTTTTTTCTCCCAATTTCAACTTGTTCAATATATGCATTAGAAAAGAGGGAATGAAGTAAATTGAATGTCTGATATTGTGACCTTTACCCAGTACAAACCATATTGAAGCCCGGAAGAACTATTTGTTTCTTCTCGGTCCATGTGGTGGCCTTTACCAGCATAATAAAGAATGATTAGAAACAGAATATTTTATTAACTGCAAAAATACTTGCTGTTTTTTTGACAGCAGCCTTTGATGCTATTTTCTAGTCCAGCATGCATCTATTTTTTTTTTTATCATTTCCCTGAATACATTACCGTTGGACTTTTCTTTGAAAATGTGCATGGCCATTTCTGGATTTAGTGATTGCTCAAAGCACAAAAGAGGAGTCAAAAAAGAGCCACCCTGCTGTGGTCACCATGGTGAGCTCTGTTTCCAGTCATCTGAGCTTTGTTGATACACCATCATTGTAAGAATTGAATTTGGAATATGGCAATTTATTTTTAACTAGCTTTTAAATGCTCTGGCTTAATGGGACACATGTTCATAGAAGTCTAATTAAGAAGCTTTTATAAAAACGTGTATGCTTAATCCCTTTTAAAAGTTTATTTTGCCATGTTTACTGGAAACCAACCGTAATGCAGCATAGATTGTCCTCTAGTTTCCTGTTACAAAGCAGCGTTAGAGAATGTGCATAGTGCACTAGAAGACATAAAGTCTAAAGACTCACCTTAGCTCCCTTAAGGAAAATATCTTTATTTTTGTTGGCAGAATCTAAGTTTTGGGTTAATGTTAGGATAACCTTTGTGGAGATCTGGATGATAACAGTTGTTATGAATTAGATGCTGCTTGGCAGGCAAACGTCTAGAGTGGCGACCAGCTGAAAGAGGTGACGGAGTTAGGCTGCAGGGCATGTGGTGTGCTTCATAACGAAGGGTAGGAGCAGAGCTTCTAGCATACAGGACAACTATGCACTCACACAATCATACCCAAGAGCAATTTATGTAGAACAATTAAACTAAGAGTTTTTGGAGAACATGCATACTCAACGCAAAAACACCCAGGCCAGGATTTAAACCCAGGAACCCTTTGAAAATTTTCAGCAGCAGCATGGGCACCGACAACTAAAAGGCTGCTGTATGTTGGACTATCTCTGAATCAAGGTAGACAGACAACTAGGCTGGCAGCTGACATCCTTCCACGTAGGAAACGAAGGGCTATTGCAAATACAGCCTGCCCTGGATCAGTGTCACAACTCTTAGTTAAAGTGGGAGGTGTTATTTGACGTGGCGGGGCCCTTAATCGGACAGAAAATATGTCGGGCACCTTGTTAACAAGGAGGTGCGCTGACGCATTTCTTATGTCCTCTTGCTGCATGGGCATAAAGTAATGGGACACACACGAAACGTTGCACAGATGTGCAATTGCTTAATAAATGCAATGGATTACATTTTTCTAATTGGAAGTGCAGTGTTGTCATAATCACATAGGAATACAATATTCTTTGTTGATAAAGCATCGCATATGAAGTAACAAAGGTACAGGGCATTAGCTGAAGCATTAGAGGCATGACATCAAAATTGAAGTGGGTTTCTAGGATGATGTCAATCCCTGCCTTGGCCCAGTTATCTTTGATAACAGTGCTATGACTGAGCTGTCCATAACAAATTAAATATCCTTCAGATTGGCTGTTGTCACTGAAGAGTGTGCTATTAACTAGTATGATGTAAAACATCACATAGAACAGGGAAGTTAAAAATGTATCTGAACAAAAGTGAAAAAGTAAACTTACGTAATGCTATATTTTGCTCTGTTATGTGGGTTGGCAATAAAAAGCTATTGGATCATAAATTATACAGCGAGAAAATAAATGTAGCTGTGTTTTGGACTTAGCAACTGAACAAGGAAGGTCTTTTGAAAATGCTTTTGTCCTCACTTAATACAGAAGGAAATTACATGGGTAGTTATGTCTGACCATCAGCTTGAAAGAAGGAGCGCAGCACAAGGAAATAGCATATTTATGTTTTTTTTTTTTTTTTTTTTTTTTTTTACATTAGAGCCACTTCAAACGTGCACAAGCATTAAAGCAATATATTAACTGGTCAAATACAGACCGACTTATTCTACAGAATCTATAAATTACAGTTTTGGATTTGCAAAAGAAATGTCTATGTTTTTGAGACTTCCAAAAGTGTAGATTCATTCCCCAAAAACGTTTTTAGTTTTTAGTTTTTTTTAAATTCAGTATCATGTATCATCACCACGCATTAACTGCATATATCATTACAGCCGTAATTAATATTCCCACCACGAGTACTGCAACCAGCACTACAATTACTGCTAATTTTTCTATTAATAAGGCTAAATTTAAACTGATCAACGGGATAAATTTGCACACAATAATCATTATATTTTTTTTTATTATGTTACATCCCTCGTACCTAGCAAGCTTATGATACAAAAGGGATCATATTTGATGCATTTTTAGTGACCCCTACTTTGTTAACAATAGTAGCAGTTTCCTCAAAACCCTGTTTATTGTGGTGAATGCAGATGAAATGTGCCATGTTTTTTTTTATTTACTTATTTGTTTTTGAGAAAAGGCATACAGAATATATGTTTAAGTTTGGAAAAATCTGATAAATACATGAACATAAAGGCCTAATTATGATACAAATAATATAGGAATAAATATGGTGATTTAAAGAGGTTCTTATTTGAAGGATCCAATAAACAGATTTAACAAATCAAATTTTCTGAACAATACAGTATGTCTAGTATACAGTTTTAAAGGGGACATATCATGCTTTTCAGTCCCTCTTTTTCACATTGAAATCATTTAGTTGTGGTCTATATAAAGTGGAATTGCAATGCTTTGGTCTGAATTTCTTGTTAATTTAACGTCACGTTCCACCTTTTTAACCCCTGATCTGAGCTGCGTCTGAGAGCGACTCGTTTTGGTGCTTTCCCTTTAAGTCTAGACTTAACCAAAACGTTTTTTTTGGGTCATTCACATTTTCACATTTCCTAGAGACTTAAAGTACATAACAAAATGTATTTAAGGGCTAGAAAAGTGAATTTTGCACATGTCCCCTTTAAATGGTTAGGTTTTTACAATTTGTTCAGAAATGTTTTTTGGCCTAAATGCTCTATTGGGTCTGTAATTAATAGCTATCTTATTTTGTAGGGAACATGTGATTATATTATGATCATAGTTTTGTTATAGAAATTGTGATATGATAGAACAGAAAGATAGAAACTATTGGAAGAATTCAAGTTTAACCTGGAAAATAAGCCAAGAAAATAGGCCAAGAGGACATAGTTTATCTTTTAATTCATATGAAAAACTTGCATTTAATTTTTTTAAATTTGCATTTGCTTCTCCTTAAAATGGCCTTTTCACAGACCTTAATGAGGGATACTATAAATCTCAAGTATGCCACGAACACAAGTATTAAAACTGCTAAAGCTTTCGTTTCATGGGTGGATTAGCATTAATACTTCACCAACTGTTCTCGTTAAAGTTATAGTTGACACAAAAATGGTCAAATCCACGTTTTGTCTCGTAAGCTGACACTGAGGTCTAAAAAAAAATTTATGTTCTCACTCCTGAAACACATTTTACTTGCTGCTGCAAACAGATGTTTCAGACCAGGCAAGGTTTCAGGCACCTGATAGGCTCAGCTATGTCCCAGATGTCCCAAGGTCTTCAATGCTTCTTCATCTTCGGGACCTGTTCTTCAAGGCTTTGCCGATAAAAAAATAAAATCAATAACATCGGGGATTTTTAATTTTTTATTTTGCTGTAGCAAACGTACTTTTGCAGTTGTTCTTTAAATTCAGGGTTACCTCGACTAAGTGAAACGCTGTAGAAATGGTTGCCAATGGAGTAAGAAAGAGGGGCAGTGAAGGGAGGTGGTGGGGGCGGGGGGTTGGGGGGGGGGGGGGTGGGAGGGGGCAAAAAGTCAAGAACGCTGGAGAAGCTGGAAGTGAAAGTATGATGGAGACAGACTAAGGAGAGAGCAGATGGTTTCAACGCTTTGCCTGAGGCCCTCCATACTCACAGAAATGACTGCGAGGAGAGAGAGAGAGAGAGAGAGAGAGAGAGAGAGAGAGAGATGGGACGAGAGCTGGGGGAAAGACAACTTGAAGTACTAACTACACATCTGCTCTTCCTTTCCCCAGTGCTTCAGAGGGGTAGACAGTAAAGAGAATACTGGAGGAGTTTTGACAGGCATCACAATCACTGCGCTGCAGCGTTCATAGACGGAGAAAAAAAAACAGCTGACACACGGCATCCATCATCTCGTGATGCGCATCAGCCACTCACTTTCTTTTACAATTTGCTGAATCTACCAGATATTTTCATTTTCTGCCGTACGTATCTGCGGTAACCTTAAGCCTCATGAATATTTTACAGTTTAGCTTACTGTTTATTGGAGCATTTGAATTGGAAATACAATACAGAATCAGCGGAGCCGGTCCGAGGCTACATGGGGCCCTAGACACATTTGATTTGGGCTCTTGCGACTGCCATCAATGACAGCTTAACATATTGTATACCTTTATGTTATCTATGTTAAAACATTTGGAAAGGTCCTACCTGATGACACATGTTTTGGCTGATTCCGATTTTGTTTTAGCATCTATAACGTAAGAAGAAGAAGATCACTGGAAAATGTTTTCCTTGCCTTCTCGTCATGAGCAACCATTAGTTATTTATATTAGGAGCAGAGGGGATGTCGCAATGAAACTGTCGGAGAACAGCTGCCATTGAACAATGTTTTACTCATTATTTAAAACAAGGACAAAAATGATTCCAGGCTTGAGTCCTTAAACTGACCTTCGCATCTTTTATTCGGCATTAGCACAGCTAGCGTTACAAAAGGAGTGTTTTTCCTGCCGAATGTTGTACCTTATAGCTCGGCCTTTTCCAGAAATGCTGTGTGTTCTAAGAGGGTGAACGTTCAGTGAAATAAAACGGAGCTCCTTGGCTGTTCTCTCATATTATCTGCTGAAAGTCTGACTCTCTCTCCAGCGGACCGCAGAAATGCTTGGGCGTGTTGTGGAAAATAGCATTTCTCTGTCAATCGTAGGGCTGCGCAACGTATCGCGGATTTATCGTGATTGTAATATCCGCGTATGCATGTCGCGAGGAAATGCTTGGACTGCAACAAATGTCAGAAGATTATTTAGGTACCGTGTTTCATCACAAGTCATATGGTTAAAGCAACATTCATCGACATTATTGCATATTGCATGTTGGTTTTTTTTTGTACAGCCCAAGTAAGTAGCTTCTTACATCTCTGTGCCTGGTCTGACTTTTATGGGAAATAGCTAACAGCAAGCCTTTTTTATTCCCTCAGAGACAGGGTCCTCCACAGTCAGGGTTGCGGTTTTGCACAACCTGATGGCACTAAGCTGTTGTGCGTTCACCAAACAGAAAAAAATAGCTTTTGATTTTGTATCGGTCACAGCACAGGACCAGTCATGCTGAATATCTTTTGGTTGCCGGCTGACTTCTCGGGTTTTTTTGGGGTTTTTTTTGCAGTTGAATACATGAGCTGAACTTAGAGGCACGTGTGTCCCTTGAAACGCTTTCACTTCACACAACTTATGTATTGATAGCACTTACGCTAAAGTGCACTTGTTCTCCAAGTTGTCTTTGTTTTCTGCAGTTTATGGCATTCTTTTGGGAGGAAATGTGGAGGCTTTAAACCTATTCAAAAACGAAATATTTTACTTAGAATAAAAGTGTTTAATTTGCACATCTCTTTTTATTTAATTAGCACTTGTTTGAGCTCTTTATTTAATTAGCTCTTTGGTTAACTATTAATTAAGCTCAAATTGTAATCATAATTTTACTTAAGCTCTATGCACCTTTGGACTGGACTTTTTTCAGCTTATGTGTATGTTTCTGTTGGATATGTTTTCTTTTATTATTAGTTATCTCGATTTAAGGAAACCCATTTGTTGTGTTTGTTTGGAAATGGGGCTGTTTTTGTTTTTTATAGAATCTGTAAATTACCTTTCTTTGCTGTGTAGTAGGAAACATGTTCTTGAACATTTAAATAATGACCAAAACTTGTGCTTTGTTCAATTACTTGATGTATCACACAAACAAAAATGACATTTATAAACCAGACTCGTGTTCTGGGGGGTCTTAGAAGGCCCCCAATTTCTTTGGTGCCCCAAGTGTTTTGCTGTGGGTTGCTTGTGCCTTGGGCTGGCTCTGTCTTCTCCTCACTGTCTCCTCACATTCAAGCTCACTGTGGACAAATGCACAGACAAGAAGCACCTTAATGCTTCCCGGCTACACGAAGCGAATGATAGATTTGTGGGCCTCGCTAATGTTGCCATCTGTTCCGACATGAGATGGAGAGTAAAGGGCTCGCGGTTCACTGAGCTCCAAACCCATCACAGCATTCTGTTCATATACTGTATGCACTCTGCTGACACCTTGATGGATGCGTGTGTGTGTGTGTGTGTGTGTGTGTGTGTGTGTGTGTGTGTGTGTGTGTGTGTGTGTGTGTGTGTGTGTGTGTGTGTGTGTGTGTGTGTGTTTGTGGGTTGAAAAGACTCAAAATAAATGAGTTCCTCTCAACCAGTGCTGCTCGCATTACACAACGATCATCGTTTAAAAATATGGTAATGCCTCACAGCATTAGACTGCAGTCTGCCCGGAAGCTCATCCAAAAAAATCAATCCACCCTGCTTCTCCCCTCTTTGAAAACCCGTCAGCGTCGCCCTGCCGCGCAGTCTATTTTCTCTAACTCGGTCTGGCACCGTCTGCGTCACCCCGTGCACATGTGCCGCCTAACTGCCTCTCCATCTCTATTACACGCCCCGCCATTCCCTCTTTACACGGCGGCAGCCACTCCAGAAACAATTGACATCGATCGGCTCGTCCTAACATTTTGATCGCTTTCTCAGACTCCACCGCGAGCACATGGAAATCGTGGGATCGGATTATGTTTCGTACCGGAGCCACCTGAAACAGGTCGGCTTACGGCAGGAGAGAGCATGACGAAATAAAGTGTGAGGGGATCTATAAAGGTGCAGATGAAGGCTTGGCCCAACTTTTAACCAGTCTGGTTTCGTTCTGTTTGCATTCGACACCTTTGATTTTCCCACTCACAGATGACTCACGAACAATATGACATGATGACAAAGTGCGAATAGCCATGGCATTACCAACTAACAAACAGCAACTCATGCAGAAACGCAGCCTTCAGAAGCATATACAGTGTGACACAATTATAATTAATGTCAGCCGCTATGGTGTTTTGTGAACGTGAGGCCTCCCCCGTCTCGTCGCCTCACCCTTCCTCCTTCTGCCAATAACTGAAGGTTCACTGTCATACAATAAAGCCAGCAGACAATTTTGCCCTTTAGCGTTGCTGCTAATTAGAGCCTATGACCTTGTCACTGGACTTAATCTCTATGACCGTCCATGCATGGTTGTAGGAGCATCTCACTTCCAAACAGCGGTGTTGTTGTGTGCCTTTACTACACTCATCTTAGTGGGATGTGAAGCAGGATTTTCAGTTTGGCACGTACATGTGGTTCTGGAGAGTTCAGTTGTTCATACGGGCAAAGATTTAAGTTGTGGTGGAGAAGTTTACATTCACCCATCATGAGTAAAAGTGATCTTTTGAATTTGAGCGTCCTTTGTTTGGATGGACCGTTCTTCTCCCAGTGTGAATTAAAAAAATACAGCATGCAGCTGGTGTCATTGCTGAAAAACAAGAATTAGGTGCAAATGCTTGAATTCGTGTTTATTGGGGGAGTGGAGGCCTAGCAGTTCATGAGCAGGGCACTTGTGTCCTGGAGAGGCTGCAGGTTCTTGGTTCAGCTCCCACAGACTGCCACTCTGGGTTCCTGAGTCAAACCCAGAATGCTCCTTGGGAGCTGCGCAGGGGCAGCCCACTAAGGGATGGGTTAAATGCAGAGAATGAATTTAGTTGGAATGTATGTAATCTGAACAATGTCCAAAGTTTTACACACATATAAACATAGAATGACATAGAATGGATCGCTAGCATATTTTAACACATCAATTTTAATATCTTCATTAGCAAAAAGCGAAAAATGTTAAGCCATATGGCCAAACATTTAGACATAAAGTCTTAACCTTTTTAAAAATCAAAATAGAAAAACAATGGCAATTTTTTAAGCAATTAAATAAATATTATTTTTATAATAAAAATTATTATTGGAATGAATTATTCCCATTTAGAATTTCAGAAGTTCTGCATGGATGGATTTCATAATGTAGATGTCACTAAAACACTTTTAATCAGCAATATGAAAGAGGTTTGCCCTTTTTAAACCTCATACATGTAGTGTGGTGAGGTCTTCTACTGAATATGGACACCATGATAAGATCTGAGGAGCTGCCTTAGGCCTTCAGAATGAAGACTGTAGGAGCTTATGAGTCTGGCCAGAGATATAAAATAAGTAATTCTGCTATAAAGAACGTAGTCTACAAGTAGAAGAGATGCACAAACAACTGCCAAACACGCTGAGGTCTGAGTTCCCATGGAAATTCATCCCACAGCCATATGCAAGATGCAAAAAGAACCCTCCAAAAACCCTAAATTGCCATCATAGGACCTGCAGAAGGCTCTTGAAACTGTTAATTTAAAGGTACCTCCACTTTTTTTATTCCATCTACTTTGCACAATGCGCCGGTACCAATTGCAGCAAAAACAGATCCTCCCCATTATGCTGCCACCACCATGGTAGACAGTTTGTGCAGCATTGTGTGGTTCAAAAGCCTTACTCTATTTGTACTTTAGACTAAACAGCTTAGCGTATGTCTTTTTTTTTTTACCGTAAAACTTTCTCCAGAAGACATCTTTCTTATGTATAAGGAAGAGGTTGATTTGGTGGACAGGGCCTTTTTTCTTGGTCGGCACATTCTGAGTCTACACAGACATTAAACCGGCGTCGGTGGAAAGTGGCACAGGTGTTTCAGCAGTTTCCAGTTCATGGCGGCCTTGTAGTTTTGTGATTCCTGGTTTCTTCCTTACCATCCTAAGAATTTTCTTTATTCTGAGTGGCACTCCTTGAGATCTAGTAACATTAAGGTTGCACATCTGACAATGTTGAACTTGTGTTTAATCATTTTAACTGATGATCTTGATCCTTTTTTTTTTTAGCATTGGTTATTCCAATGAGTGATGTCAAATACATCCTTTATTATCCTTATTAATTATTTATCATCCTTATAATCCTTATTTATATATGTTTGGTTTTTATACATCAAACAGTCATGTTTTCAGTAGGTTCTTTTCAAATTTTCCACAAACAGCTTTTGAATGAAAAATGTGTACCTTTCCAGGGAATCTGCATTTATACAAAGTTATTTACGCAATTGTTGTGATCTGAATAAGCAGAATTTTGAAAGGCCTTGGACTTTCACTTGCTTTTTCAGGTTGCTGTTTTTTTTTTTTTTTTCAAATACACTTGGCCAAGGTCGGTGGAATTGAAAATTGGAAAATTAAAACATCTTAAACGTGGCTTAAGTGATTTTTCCCATTTCCAATAAAAAGGCAATGCACATTTACTCAATAGACGCTGCTCCACAAAACAAGACATTGATGACACCAATTTCAGAGAAAATGACTGGGTAAAGGTATAGCTGACATGGAGGAAGAGAACCCTACAGGAATGCATCAGGTAGCACATATCTTCACTTAATGATCGCACTTACTCTGAACCGCTCACTCTAAACTCTCCTAATTTGCATAACCCATGTTGTGACATTTTAGAAGCTTACTTTAGATTAGATTAAGTTTACGTTAGACCCACTAGACTCTCTATCCACATATGTAGCTGACCTGAATTAAAAGAAAATCTCTTTAAAATGGCTTTCAATCTGCTTAACTCCTAATAAGAAATTAGGAAATAAGTCTAAATGGCCTCTATTTAAAGAAACAAAGGCTTTTTCTATAAAGATTCAGAATTGTGTGTAGAGTGGGACCAGTTTCAAAGGGAAATTTGACTATCCTAAAAGAACCAAGGACAAAAAACTTTTATATCAGTCTGTCAAAACACTATTTTTTGAAATCTGTACACTAAGGTGGTCAAACTCCAGTCCTCGGGGGCTGGTGTCCAGCATGTTTAGGATGTATCCCTGATTTAAATGCCGCGATTTCATCCTCATTTTGTAATATAGTTAGGCAGACACTTAGTAATGAGCTATTCATTTTGTTTAGGTGTGTTAAACCAGGGAGACATCTAAAACATGCAAAACGGCAGCTGTTTAGGATGAACTACGGGTACAAAGCTTTATGCACATAATACTTTTGCACAGGATGTTCTTCTTGTAGTTTTTTTTCTAAAAAAAAAATGTTTACTTACAAAAACATAATTTAGTCTGACAGGTAAAACAGGTATTTTGAAATGAAACATTTTGACATTTACAGTCAAAACACATTTAATCCAAAGGTTTATATATATATATATATATATATATATATATATATTAGGGCTGGGCAAGTTAACGCGTTAATTTCGCGTTAATTCATTAGACTATTAACGGCGATATTTATTTTATCGCGCATTAACGCATGTTGCTCACATCATGCTTTCAGTCAGTGTCAGTCAGCACGCGCGCTGACTGCAGCGCGCTGTCACGGCAGCACTCTCTCACTCCCCCTCCCCTCTCGTACATGGCTCAGCGGCGCCAGCCAATCAGCACGCAGACTCAGCCTGGCCCGCGCACTCAGCTCTCACACAAACTTAATACACAAACAGCTGAGAGAGAACGCAGCAGCGAAAAAAAAACATGAACAGAGGAAGTAGCACCGTTCGGCTTTATTTTAATACCGTAAATGAAATCAAGCTGTATGTTTTGTAAAAAGCCGGTTCATTTAAGTGGAAACACAACAAATTTATCTAAGCACGTGAAAAAACATGAAAACGTCGAGCCCCAGAAACGGAGAGAGGAGACGAAACTTCTCTCACTGCCCCGACAGAACCACAGACTGATGTCTCTGACTGAGGCGTTTCAGTCCTCCAGGGAACATCCAGGTAGATCAGTGGATGGATGGATGGATGGATGGATGTTACTGGAGCCCACACATAACATGTAATTAAGACCTTGAAAGAACCTAGTACATATATTAAAAAGTGTTATTTAAGATAAGATAACATTAGCTAATCCTTTTTTTATCCCACGACGGGGAAATTTATAGGATTAAAGCAACAGGCAGGTGCACACAACACAGACAAAATTACATAAGGATTGAAATATATAAGAGGTGGATTAGCGAAAAAAACACTGAACATAACATTATTATTATTATTATTATTATTATTATTATTATTATTATTATTATTAAATTGTAATAATAAAATAAAAACCACAAAACCCAAAAGGTCAACAGTTTCATGATACATCAAGCTTAGGGACTGGCTAATATACAGCAGGTCAAAAAAGGCCATATTTTGGCTGCAGTGCTTGTTCTCTTATGAAGAAAAGATCAACTAGTGCACTAAATTCAATAGATGGGTTGAAAATATCCAGTATAAAATAAGTGGTACAAATGTTACAACACTTTTGTTCATATGGCAGCAGAACATTAAAATAAAAGTGCTCTTTACACTACTTTTGAATTCATTCTTGGAGTTTGTAAATACAATGCGATTAATCGCGATTAATCGCGATTAATCAGGGCGATTAATCGCGATTAAATATTTTAATCGTTGCCCAGCCCTAATATATATATATATATATATATATATAGTAAAATACGGTTGACCTCAGAATACAAAATGTTAATATACTGAAATCCATGATATTATAAATAGCTGCCCATCCATTACAAACTATGTTTTTGTAGTGCACAGATGAAAGTACAACTTCATACCACTTGAAGGGTAAAAGAGCTCACTTGTAAAACATATTCCACCAACTGCAACAAAGATAAGCAGCACTTTCTACATGTTGTAATGTACAATTTGATTCAAGTAAAGTGCTTTGTTCAGTTCGTTTTTACCTTTATTGAATCGGCTGCCCCAGTGTTAAGAACCTTTTGACAGAAAACATTGAGCCTCTTGAGGCTATGCTGTATTGAGCTGCAAAGATGCTGCTACCACAGTCTTTTGCCTTTTTTCTTCTGTGTAGCTAAAAAAGTATTGACTCAGGAAAACTTTTTTAAAGAGTTTGAAAAACCTCCTAACAGCACAAGGATCGACATCAGTGCTTCCGTTCCGGTGTATATTTGTCTTTCAAAGAGGGCTTGATTGGTGCCATTATGACAGGACCGTGTCCAGGTTTAACACTGATATACCTTGTGGTCTACTTCAAGATGAAATCTGTCTCATCGTATTCCAGTTTATGTTGTCCAGAAGGATCCAATGCCAACAGTAAAGCATTCTGAGTTAGGACTTTGGATGGTGTTTCGAGCTTTCCTCTCACAGCTAGCGCTCCTAGTGTCTCATGCATTTCCAGGCAAACAGACTAACTGTTAGGGTGCCAACTCAGAAGTTTCTGTGTGAACCTCTCCCATCAGAAGCAACCTTGTCTGTGCTTTAAACAAATGATGGTGACATAAAAGAAATTGTTGAAGCTAGGCTGGAGAGGAAAAACGATAATGAAAAGGTAACTAGGAGGAGAAGATCAGCTGCATTTTCTGTAAGAAAGAATTATTTCTAGATAACAGCTTTAGTGATTGTGGAAAGGAGATTGGTGGATTCGGTTTCTGTATTGTCTATACTTTCTCTCTGTTTCTTTATTCGTTTAACTTTATTAAAACAACTAGCAGGAGAAGTGGACTTGAGCAACATACAAAAAAAGGTTTGCGTACATTGCCAGTAATTCAGGTCATGGCAACACTAGTTTAAAGACAATCAAGGATATAGGTGTCGCTGTCTTTTAGGCTGCATTCACAACAGCCCTGTTTAGTCCACTTTACTTGACTCTTGTTCATTTGCTCAGAACGTTTGGTTTGTTAGGGGTGGTGTGAATGTGCAATCGAACTCTGATGCTAACCAAATAAGCAAAACCCGTGTCCGCCTCAAAGGTCTCAGCTTGGTTGAACTGAACTCAGGAGTGGTTCGAATACATATGGGAATGCCAAGCGGACCAAAGGTCGCTCCAAAAGCAGGAAGTAGACTACAGTGCAGGACAATCTATTGTAAATGAGCAATAATACTAATTGTAACGGTTACCGAAATTCAGCCAGACACAGAGTTACAAAAAAAGGGGTTTATTGAAAAAAACAGACCAGGAGATGTGGGTGGAGCCAGTCTTGAGGAGATATGAAGTGTTGTGAAATTAAATGAAAATACGATCTGGCAGAGAGTGCGTCAGTGAGGCAGATATATCAAGGCTGGGGAACAGGTGAGCAGGGTTGGAACTAATTAGTGACGGGTAGAACTGGTCTGGGAAGACGACTGGTGACTGAGAAGTGGACCGAGGTAATAGGAGGGTTTTTTTCTGGCTGAGAGATGACAAAGCTGAAACTTCAAGTCCAGAAAAGATCAAAACAAACAAAAACCTAAATCCTGACACTAATGAAGTAAATTAAATATTGTAACTACCTTGCTCGACATCTGTGTTAGCGAGACATCTGTTCAATGAAGCTGTATGCGGCCCTGCTCGCGTGCCGCTGCCTCATACGGAGCCGTCTCTTCCACCTTGTGTAAAATATAACATTCTCCGTGGTCCTCTGCTTTGTCCTCCAAGCCCACTGTTGAATTGTGCTTGTCTGGCACACTTGCCAAAAGACAGTATTGGAAACGCACTGCTAAAATCCACTGCAATTCCATATTGTCTAAATTTTCGGAAATTGTGCTGGGTTGCCAACCGATCTCTTTTCTTCTACGTTTCTTGGTCACTGCAGCGCCACCACTGGCGAGGGGTTGAACAGGCCGGTCATAAGGTTTGGTTCGTTTGACAAAGTGCAGCATGAAAGTAAACCGCACCAGTTGAAAATTTGCTATTTGGTCCCCATTTGAACCAAATCTACCAGACTAGCATGTGTGAAAATGACCTTGGTCAAGCACTTAACCTTGTCAGCCTTACATCACTCTCTGTTATATTTCTAGCCAATTAACTTTGTATTTGTGCATTAAAGGAGACATATCATGTTTTTACTGTCCTCTTTTTCACATTTAAATCATTCAGTTGTGGTCTATATAAACTGGAACTGCAATGCTTTGGTCTGGATTCCTCGTTTTTGTTGCTCCATAGCCGCTCTTTTGCCCCTGTTCTGAGGTTCGTCTGACAGCAACTCGTTATGGTGCTGTCTCTTTAAATGCAAAGGAGGCACTTCACCCCATGGTCACCCAATTGTGTAACATATTAATCTTTTATGACCTCTTCAAAAAAATGTCTTCCTGCTTCTGCGCTTTACTTGGTAAACTGATGACTTGTAAACATGAGAACCAAACTAATGTCATTGTGCCGTGCATGTTAAGTTGTTTTCTGTGGAGGGTGGATGAATACATAAAACTATAAGAAGATTCACATAAAGGATGTGGGCAGCTGGCTTGAAAGCTTAAAACTTAGGGACTCAGACTTTAATGAGTTGGAGAACTCTCTCTTCAGAAAACCATATGCATGAATTTGCGCGAACACGTGTTGCAGGTGTTATGAGAGGATACATTTAAATGGTAAAAAAAAAGAAGAAAATCTGCAAACATGAGACTGAAAGCATAGCAAAACAATCTGCATATTAAAATTACCAGCTGCAATTGACAATAACTTCAAAATCGTCGTTTCATAAATATTACATTAGACTTTTAAATGAGATATTAATGTCCTATTCCAACAGTTACACTAGGAAAATGTAAATTGATATGATGCTTTACAATTTCCTTTATTTGTAAAGAGTTCACAAGTGCTGTGAAGCTAAGAAATGTAATTTCCCACATATATCCGTATGCCTAAATGTTGGATTATAGAAATATTTCCAATACTGTTACACATACTTGTACAGATAGATGTTTTATTTGTGCAGCAACATTTTCAGTTGCAGCACGGATGTGCTCTGACAAGACTGCCAGCGAGTGGAAATGAGGAGCAAGCCAGCCTACTGTGATGATATGCGATGCTACAGCTCATGAGAAATGGTTTTGCAACACATGGTTTGAGCAGCACAGTGTTATTTGGGTTATGAACTGTTCTTTGGAAGTTTTAAGCGGCGCGTGAGAAATGCATGAATTTAAAACAAGCAGAGGCATGCACAGATGCGTACAGCGGGCTCGGACGGTGATCACGCCTGACAGCTCTCTTGGGCTAAACATACAGGCTGTTCTTGTACCCAGAGAAGGGTAGTTCAAATTCTCAGCGCAGTCTTACCTCGGTTAAAGCTATAGTTGGTAATCCTGTTCAGAAACATGTTTTGTTATACTGGGTGAAGTGGTCCTTCCGTCGTGATAGTATTCAGAAAAGGGAAGTTAGAAAATTAAATCTCTGTAAGAGTTGCAGGCCTGTAAAAACCAAGACCAATCCCTGCAATTTGAGCTGCATGGCAGTGATTGGTCAGAAGTTTGGTCCTGTCCTCACCCATAGACATTATATACTCAGCCCCTCTGTCTCACAGGTTCCGGAGATATCACCTTATCTATTGATTTTCCCACATGCCAAAAATTCTCACATAACACCAGTGTGCGTGCACGTTCCTTGTTAGTTTCCGCTTGCACACTTCTAGTGTTTAGGTATCCGGTTAGCTTAGCGTGTAGCTTTGGTGTGGCTCCTCCACTGCACTCACCGTATGCTCTGAACATGGCTGAGAGTCACAAGAAGCAACCTGAGTAGGCCTACAGGTTTATGAGAAGAAGAGGAAGGCCTGAGTAGAAATAAATAAGACCAGAGTGGATATAAGAGATTTTTCTTTCACGCAATCCCCCTGAGCAACGGAAGAGCAGGTAAGACGATCTTGCACATGCACTGCAAAAACGGAACTAGAAATAAGTAAAATGTTCTTAAAATGAGTGTATTTATCCTTGATTTGAGCAGGTAAATAAGATGATTTGCCAATGGAATAAGATTTTTGCACTTAAAACAGGAACAATTCATCCTCATCATGTTATTTCAAGTACAAGATGTCTAATTATCTTATTTTAGGGGTCAAAATACTCATTCCATTGGCAGATAACCTTATTTACCTGCCCAAATCAAGAAAAAATAGACTAACTTTAAGAACATTTTACTTATTTTTAGATCCGTTTTTGCAGTGTGTGCAGTTATTCAAAAAGGGACTCGGGAAATCTTCCAGAAAAATCGCACATTCTAACTTTAAAACTAAAGCTCTTGTTTAGTTTAAACTGATTGGTTGAATGTAACAGCATCTTATTGTAATCATACAATGAAAATAAAGAAACTAGCAATGTGAGTGACTGTACTTTTGCGTGCGTCCTTACGTTCGTTTCTCCTCATGTGTTTGCACGTCGTTCTTGTGGAGTTGCCTACAATGTGTGAATGTTCTTGCTTTATTCCGTCAAGTGTTCAAGAATTAACGTAGCTAGGTGACATCCGGGACTAGGAGTGCTCATAATTTTTGCACCAAGCTTATCACACTTGTGCTTTCATGATCTGCTTGGCAAACTGAATAGAAAATCCAAATTCACCTGCTGGCTTTACCAATTGGGCATGTAACACAGCGCAACCAACCCCTTGGTGAGAAACTGATTAAAAAGCTCTTTACCTTACCTTAAAGTAGCATACCCGCAGCTAATATCCAGAGTGATGAAGTTTGCTTGATCTAAACCATTCTACTGTTGTTGTAGCTATCTTTTTGGAGTCATCCTGGTATAAGGTGAACCAGCTCAAGCTCAAGTCTTTTCCACCCTCTCACAGTTTTCTTCCAGGATTGGTCCAGGCTTAGCTCCATCCATGTTCCCATCAACTTTGACTAACTGCTTTGTTCTTGCTGAAGAAAAGCAACCCCACAGTATGATGCTGCCACCCCCCATGCAGCATGGTGTGATTTTCCGTCAACAAATTCTTCCACCCAAACTCTGGATCTCTGCAACTCCTCCAGAGTTATCATGGGCCGATTCTGTGCTTAATGCTATTCTTGCCCGGCTTGTCAGCTTAGGCGGAATGCTGTGTTGGTAGGTTTACAGTTATGCAATACACCTCCCTTTTTACTGCTCTCATTTTACTATTTTCAGATGATGGACTGAACAGAGCCCTGCTAGATATTAAAGTTTTGGCTATTGTTTTACATTATTTAGCATATTGTTTCATAAACTAGCTCTGCCTTCACCTATCGGCTGTGTTCCCTGTTTGCTATGAGACCTAAGCTCTATTCGCATAGGATAAGCATTATCTGTGGACCCAATAAAATAAATAAGTTCCCCCCCCCCCAGCCTAAGTCAGCTTTTCATATACCGCACTTGTGCAGGATAACTAAAGCCTGCGTGTTGTGTATGTGAACGGCTGTGTAACAGAAGCAGTACACCCAACTTCGCTTATGTGCCACTTTGGGCTCTCTTTTTTAAAGCCATTTGTAAATTTCACCATTTTGGGTTTGTTTTTGAATGTGCAATGGCATATTGGGCCTTGTCATTATTCTAACCCCTTCTCCTTCTATCGTACTGTGCTAACTCGCACTGCTACTGCATACAGACAACGCAAGCCAGTTAATATGTGTCCGGTTATATTCACCCCGCCCCAACAATTTCACTGTCAGAAAAAGTCGTGGTGAGTAGAAATGCAACATTAAATGCATGCATTTATTACGGCATTGAAACAGCCTCTGTATTACAGCGTGGTGGGTTGCTTGCTGGTATTATTTTGGGCTTGTTTTTCGATAGAGATTTGCTGGCACAGAATTCAAGGTTTTCTAAACACACCAATGCAGCCTCCATTCTTCACCAAAAGCAAATAAAAATGCTCCCAGGAAACAATGACTGCCTATTCATGCATCGGATCCTGCCCATTTCTGTCCAGATGACAGAGATGCCTATTCGCATTTGATTAGTATTATCACAGGACCTCTGAGTTCAGCAAAATATAGTAGGTCACTTTGGGGGGAGTTTTTGCTTTACAAATTACTGACATGGCACATTCGCACGGGAATAATAACACAGAGAATCTCCGCAATTATTACAAATCGCATGTGGTCTCTAGGTAAAACTAATCCCGTCAGAATAGGGCTTTAGTTAGAAAAACATTTTGTTTGCTAGCTGGGTGACTTCTGAAATAGCTGGTTGAATTGGATTTAAATTGGAGGGTTTCAGACTGAACAAAGCTGAAATGCAAGAAGGATTTTTCCATTTTTATTTTTAAAAGGTTCCCTGAAAGTTTTTTGAGGGTTCTGAGAAATGGAATGGTGCATCTGATCCTTGTATCCAAGGAATATTTGGATACAAGGATCAGATTTTTGTAAGGAAACTAACAAAGATACTTTAACTTTATACCCTGTATTTTTCTTTCTTTAACTTCACAGTAATGCACTACTTTTTGTTGTTGTTTTTATTGTAAGATGACAAAATGTTTCACGGGATGCGAACAGTTCAGCAGGTCACTTTAGGGTAGTACTGTGCAACTGTCAAGCAATTGTTAATTTTATTAATTAGAATGACAAAGCATCAAGGATGCTTCGGCTTTTGCTGATTTATTCACAACAAAAGAAATATCACATTATAAGCAGCAAACAAAACAAATGTCCTTTTTTTTTTTTAAATAAAACAAATTTTACAAGAAGTACTGTAATAATAGATAATGTCCTTACATAACTTTCCAAACTCGGAAGCTTATTCTGAGACGAGTCTCCATGTTACTTAGTAACAATGTAGGAGCATCCAGCGGTTTCTGGCCAGAAAATGGCTTTTATGTTCTCACATAAAAGCAGTGAATGATTACACACTGTTTCATTCCTTTTGAGATGTGTCCTCGGTTCTTTGTCTCTAAAAATAAGTTACAATGAATATTTGAATTCAGCAGGTAATATTTAGTCCTTTTTGCAGGTGTTAATGCAGCAACATAGATTTCTATAGGATCACATCTGCGTAGTACACCTGGAGGTTTACAGAGCAAATCTACACTAATCCATGTTTCGCTTAAGGGCTACAAGCCAAGCTGTAAAGATGGCACTGCACAATTCCAAACCCTGCAGATGAATCTCAGTAGGAGAGAAAATGAGTTATCTCACCTTTTATTTTGTGAAAGACCTGATTTTCGTATCTGATTCTATTTTCTCCATGCCTTCCTGTCTGACTCTATACAGTTTAGAAGAGTAACTTCTAAACTTCTGTTTGGTCTAAAGTTTAATAATCCTATAATCAGACACATGTGGACATAACACACAAGGAGACACTAAGGAAACACACACACACGCGTTGGCATTTCTTCTGTTCATTATTACCTGGCTGGCATTTTCCACATTCATCCACTTATGATAGTTTTGCCTGACTTCCTAACCCCTATTCTGCATGTTCAGGTGCCATCACACTAAGTGGGTTAGCTAAGCCAGCGAGGGGAGCCCGGGAAATTGTTTAAAAAGTCGAAGAATTGATAGATGGATGTATCTAGTTCCAGAAAAGCAGGTAAAAAAAGGAGGGAAACAAAAAGAGACAGTTTGTATGTGTGTGTGTGTGTGTGTGTGTGTTTGTGTAGGTCACCAGAATAATCAGCATCATCACATCATTACGGCGGGAGAACCGCAGCCCACAAAGGTTTGATGTCGGCGATCACCATGCACAATCGCACACACACACACACACACACACACACACACACACACAGACATACACCAAATGTGCATGAAGACATTATGGTGTCAGCCAATTAGCGGGAGTGGTGGGTTGGGAGAGAAGGAAGATGAGAGGAAGATTCTACATTACGACATTTCTCATTGTCAAATCCCTTAGCGCCTCTTTGCACCCATCCGCCAATTAGTGTTTGGTTGTCCCTCAGCCTCCTCTCTTCCTGTCTGTCTCTGCTGGCGGTGCATGTAGGTATTTTTGACATTTGCAATGCAAAAGTATCTTCTGCAGACATTTCCTTGCTAATTGGTGTAAGCCTCATATGCATATATATGCCCCCCCCCCCCCCCAAACACTACACAACCCCAGAAAAAGAGATAGTTTAACTCTGAACATTGTTTTCAGATTGGTACATATTTTTTTACTTTTTTTTTTGGTTTGTTTGTTTTACAAACATGGTTTATGTTGCCAGAGGGCCACGTTTCATCGTGTTTCATCTATGGATCAGGCTGTTAGTGTGAAAGTCCACCATAACTTTATTAATACTATACTACCACTATGGTAATAATGAAAAAACTTTATTAAATTATTCAAATATTAATTTCAGCAACTCAATCCACTAAGTGAAACACATAATATAGATTAAGTACACACAGTCTAATGTTTGCAAGCCTTTATTTCTGTTCATTTGGATGATTTTCCACTTACAGCTAATGAAAACATAACATTTAAGATTAGAACATTACATTAGACCATTAAAAAAACAAACAAAAATAATGCAACAAACGTGGGTATAGTGAAGAGTAAGATAAATAGCTGCTTAAAGGTTATTTTTTCCAAAGATACTTTTAATATGACAAATGACACTCATAGGACAGTATATATTCTAATTTATCGAGCACACCCGTGTAAAACAGTGCAGCCTGAAATAGTACGGTGAAGTGGAAATGTTGGAGAAGCAGATATTACTGAAAAGGGAATGTTAAAAAGTCATGTTATATCTTGGTTTTGATTCAGACTTTGTTTTTTTAAAGTTATTTTGAGAAGGTCAAGTCATTATCTGACCTTTGTCCACTACGCAGACAAAATACAGTATGTCAGCAAAAGTGTTGCCCACGAAAGAATTGAAAATTACACAGAAGATCTATTTAACATACGGCTTGCCAAAAGGTCATAAAACAATATTATTTAAACCAGAAAACTAACAGAATGTCGTCCATTAAATCACATTTCTAGTCCCGAATTCTCATTGCTAATTTAAGTTTCTTCTCTTTCTGTATTTTGTAAAAAGTCACACATCCCATTTTGCTGGATAAAGATATGTCAGATGCACTGCATATCTGCCCATTTAAGTTTTTTTTGTTGCTTGTTTTAAAAACAAAGACAAAATGATTACAGAATTTACACTGTAAACTCTTCTGGTGTTTTAGATCCCTTTTTGAGGGATGCTCTCCCTTACGCAACCTGTATTCCAACCAAGGTGCTGAACTTCCAGCTGTAAAGGCGCCCCACGCATTAACTCCATTTTCTGCGGTTTGTAAGCACATGTCGGGATTGCCAACGTTCCTCTTTCTCGGTTTCTTTGCGGATCAACGCATCACTTCATTCTTTAAAACACAGAAATATAAACAAATTACTGTTAAGATCAGCCCTCCAAAGAGAGGAGAGATGCAAGCAGTTTGGATGCTTGAAAACTGTAATTAGACACGCAAATTTGTGTGCATTATGCAAAGAGAAAAATGCAAATTGCAGCAGAGGCAGCCGCCCTGTGATGAATGTTAGGGCACAGTGGTTGTGCCGGTAAATGCATTAATGACCATAAATCCCTTTAAAGACAAATAAACTTCACCTTTGTCTGTTTATGACCTTTTACAACACTCATACCCCCCCCCTCCCCCCCGTACATATATTTCCTTCCCTTTTTGTGTTTGGTGCCACAGTAAAGCATCTGACCACAAGTGCCATGTGCTTCTTTAAACAGCTTTAAACTCACTTAGCACCTGTGCCCACATGTACCCATGCAGGCGTATGAAAACTAATCCCCCCCGCCGCAAATTAGGCTGGAGCACTCACAACACAAGCGGCACATGCGTGTAGACAATCCTGAAGCTAATTTACCCTGAGCGGACAGAGACTGAAAGGAATAATGAGGCTTTGATGACTTCATGTGAAGAGACTCACCGGCATCATCTGTGACCTCGATGTGACCCCCTTGTCTCTGCTCTGATTTGTTCGCCCCCTCCTCCGTCCCAGCCCCACTCTCCCGTGAAAATTGCCTCTCCTCATTGGCTGATGTTCACTGTGCCAGATAGAAGGAAACGAGAACTGATGCCACGATTTCTCGCCGACTGTCAGTCAGGATGTGCTCGAGAAGGGGTTAGCGGAGGAAACAGGATTTGGTCCATCGAGAGCGAATCAACAGCTGATCCTCTGTGGCAGTAAAACTGATCCAAAGCTTGGTTAAAATTGGCTTGTTTGCAGAGAAATGAGGGGAGAGATAACATAAATACAATTGTGTGAGTATCTTTGTTATCTTTTATGCTAAAATCCAATTGTGAACAGGGTAAACAAATGTTTCCATTTAAGCATTATAATGGCAAATGGATAGTATGTAAAATATTTTAATCTAAAAGAGCTACAGCCTGAGCAACAATTATCACGTGACAGCAACTTTTGAGCACAACAGGAGGGGAAGGAAAAGTAAGGTTGGTGTGCGTACTACAACTGTACACATATCTTTTTTCTACAGTCTTATTATACTAATGGATGTTTTCACTTATGTATGTTCTTTGTTACAATGAGGCCTCCGTATAAATATATTGCGTAATTATGGTTATGAATCAGGTAAAATTTAGTTATGAATGGAACCCTCTTGTGCAAAATCTTGATGCTCGATAAAGTCTATGACTGCTCCAAGTGGTCAAGTAAACATTAGCTAAATCGTGATGAGCGACTCAGCAGTACAATCAGATCATCTGCATAGCGCAGCATGAGAATAAATACCATTATTATTGAGTCATTGCTACAGCATTGGGTTTCGAGCTTTTGCTTATTTTAAAGCAGTAGCTCATATGTGTGGTATATTTGGCACTCCGAGGACAAGGTGAGAAACACTAATATTTATATTTTTTTAGATGAAAAAAAATAGACCCTCTTTATTAGGTACATCTGTTTAAATGTTGTTAATGCAGGCGGTAAATATACGCATTTGGTGAAGGAAAAATTGCTTAAGGTCCAACAGAGTATCAGAATTGGGAAGAAAACGGTTTTAAAGGGGCCATGACAACAGATTTCATCTTTCTGAGGTCTTGGGGTATAATGTGATCTGTTGTGCACTGATGAGGCTGTGTGAATGTCATAGGTAAATACCAAAGAACCTGCTCGGACGCGGTCAGCTTTGTTGCTCTGCTCAAAAAGAAGTGGGTTATCTTTCTACGTAATTCATAATCTCCAATCTGAGTGCACCATCAGGCAAACAGCCTTCCCCCTCCACTCCTATCCCCTCCTCCCCTTGGCTGATACACCGGCTGCGAGTCACGCTAGCATGGCTTACTGCTCCACTTGAAAGGAGGAAGGTGGAAAAACGTGGGCAGCCTCATATCAGCCTCCCTTGTATCGGCTTGAACAGGAGCCAGACACCTCGAAGCGCAAATATAGAATATCCAACTTCAAAATCACCTCACATCGATTACTAAAAAGGGGAGCTGATGTCTCAGAGGATGAAACAAATGGATGGAAGTTTCCACTCACTCCCGAAGGGTGAGAGAAACACAGAAGAGTGGCTGGAGTTCATTTAAGGGGACTTTACTGAAGAGTTTCCTTGAACATGGGGGAAGTCAAGTCGGAGTTTTAGAACAAACAGATATTGAAAAAAACTTCCACAATACTGTCATTACCCTGTAAGTTAAAATCCAGCTGACTGATGCCAAACTGGTGCAAGTAGCATGGTTTTCCTGTCGTGGAGGGGGGGTGGGGTAGTCAGCTCTCCCCCATGGTTTACCGGAGCCGGCTGGCAGCTGGCTGTGTGCCTTCACAGCCATGAGACACACTGCCGCGATCTACTGGCTTTGTATTTCGGTCTCACTGTGTTGAATCGCCTCACCAGGTTAAAAGCCTTTGGTCAGGTTGGCCTCGCCTGTCCAAGATCCTGCAGCACAAATACTTCCACCAGCAATAACAATGGATTAGTGATGGAATGTTGCACTGAGAAGAAAGGTGTGGATGGAGGGGAGAAGAGGTGCGGGGGCGTGTCTGACTGGTTTTCCAAATACGGTTGTAGCCAATCAGAGTGAAGTCAGCTAGGTATATCTGCATATAAGGACATTGGGCCTGAGAAAACAACAAGCTGTTTACATATGGAGCAATATGAACTACATGAAACGGTTTATGCAGTGATGCCATGGCACCTTTAAAGCCCCAGTGTGTAAGATTTTCACACTGGCAGGTTTTCACACCATCTAAAACTGGTTCATTGAACCTGACAATAAGTTCCCACGATGGTACCCAACGTCACAATCTCTTTGTCCAATGCAGCATTTTGGGCATGTGATGAAATGGAAAATTTGTCTCATGGGTGTGCAGCCAACAAACATACAGTAAGTGCATCATGCTGTCATAATCAAAATATCTGAAATCATGAATTAAGGCATGTTATGCGGGCCAAAAAATGCTCCAACCCAAAGTGCAATAAAATGTTATTATTTATAAATAATAAACTGGCTGATGAGCGTATACTTGTGGCTACATGTTGATGCAAATACTAGACTAGTCTGTCAGTCTCCAAAAGTGACCTTGGAATGGAGCCAATGAGCAGGTTTAGGATGACGCTGTGCACCTCTGCTGTAACCCTTGTCACGTTACCATTGCTGTGCAACTAATGGACATTTACTCATTGCCTTACTGACTGCCTCTCGTAAATGACCTCTCTGAGTGCAACTAAACACACACAATGGCACATAAATGCACTCGCGCACACATACAATTGAGCACAACAGCATGCATCATTCATTTCTGTAATCAGTGTGCCAGCAGTATATTTGTCTAATGATCCATGACGCATTAGTAGGCTTGGAATTGGGACTCAAGTGAGCAGACACGGATGAGAAATTACACTTAAAGAATCATATGTGTGCATGCACACTTTGAATATGTTCTGTCACTCACGGGCACAGAGAACCTTTTGCTGGTCTGCCATGAGGAAAACACTGAATGTTTGGATGCTCTGGGGCAAAAGCAACTGCGACATTCACCAATGACATTGAGATGAATTAATCACCTTCCAAAAGAATGGAGAAGCACCGAAGAAAAGGAAGCAAATCTGTGATTTCTTTGCACTCAAAGCCAAATTAAATTTCATGTTGTTGATATATTTCCAATGTTGTTGCCAAGTGTGCTTTGTTGTTACTCATCGGCCAATCCTCATCAGCCATGCTCACGGGTAGACGGAGGTAAAGGTCGGGTGTTGGCAATAAAGGAGGAAGGGAAAGGTGTGAAGGATCAGATCGGAGAAGTTCAAGGTAACAAGAGGCTAGGAAGAGGAGAGAGACTGATTGAAAGGAGAGTCAAGGAAAAAAGTAAATGCTGCTCACTATACCCATCTGCTGCAATGAAATCGCTAATGAGAATCCAAGGGATCTCAAAGACTGGAGGGAGAAAGAAATGAGAGAGAAGGTAGTAGAAATGTTATGAAATGGTCAACTGTCAAGGGAGTAGGAAGCAAAGCGGAACAATAAGTGATTTGCCTTGTTGTGAATAATGGTCTGCATCTGCAAAGCCATCACATGGGTACACCATCATCTCACATATTTCTATTTACATTACTTCCCTCCATCCATTCTGCTGATGCCATCCACTTGCATAAACCCCACGAAACCTTTATCATTCCCAGCTGTAGCCTCTCATTTTCCAAAAACATCTCATCCCATCTGTCTGCATCCCTGTCTGGCCCTTTAACCCTCCTTTCCACCACTCATTGCAGTCTCCTCCTCTGTTGTTCAGTGTAAGCGGTGCTGGTACAGATTTATGTGTGCACTTCTGCCAGTCTAAAAAGAAAATCATGTTTAAACAAATTAAAAAAGCTAAGGAAAAGGTGATTGAATACATTATAATGCCGGACCCCTCATGACCCCTCTAACAGATGATGCGTTTAAACAACGTTACCCATTGGGAAATATCTCATATACATTTTACAGACATGTATTTAGAGGTTTCTGGTGTGTGCGAAAGCTTCTGCAGAAGTGGACTTGGTAGACAGACTATGATGGCCTGCCAGGAGTTCTTTGCCCCTATTCGATGCTAATGTTTTCTCACTTACTTTGTACAGTAATATAGATTCTTGAAAAAAATACTCCATCCCCTTAAAGCACCATGTAACTTTTAGCCACTAGGGGCCCCTAGACCTACACCTGTAACTTTCAGGTTTAACGTCCCTGACGGCCACTGGCAATACTGCACTGTCGCAAAATTCAACAGAGTCCGTCTGTGTTTTGCTATCTAATAGCAGAACACTTTGGACCTGCCGATTTAAAATTCAATAAAGAGAAGGCCTTATTCACTCCTCTAGACTATCCTCAGAGTCTCCCATTAAAACAGGGAGAGGAAGAGGATGAGGCAGAGCCAGGGGGAGAGGGAGGGGCAGGTCCAGGAGCCGTGGGAGAGGAAGACAGAGCAGACCACAGGCTCAGTTATCTGATTAAGAAAGGCTACATGAACTTCAACAGAAGAGAAAAGATGACATGCATTTTTTGTGAACTATAACTACTGTGTTTTGTAATAATGACAACCATGGCCATGGCCACAAAGTTTGACTCAAGGATGAGAAAAGTAGAAGCACGTAACGGTTAGCTCTCGTGTTTAATGGGAGCACAGACTGTCGTGAAGCGGCACTCTCGGTCACATGACCCATTCAGAGCCGGATCCGACCCTTTACATAGAGTTTTTGAGAAGGGCAGCCAGCAGTTTGACGCACATTGTCTTCCTATACGTTAGATCTCAAATCTTGTTTAAACCCAGGATTGTTGCAATCCATAAAATGAGACCAGAATGAAACATATATCTCATATGATTCAACTGAAAATCAAAACGGTGCAAGAATCTTGTGACATAAGAGTACACACCCTCTAAACTAACACTTGGTTGAGGCACTTTCTGGACCACCTGAAGTTGATTTAGCGCTACAATGTTTTTGACACAAGGCATTTCCTATCCTTTAGCTCAAGCCATATTTTGAAGAGATGCTCCACAGGATCTCATTGTATAGCTTTCAGTCAGTAAGAAGGAGACTTAAACTTCCTCTGCATTATTGATATACTATGGCACAGTGACGACAATCCTCTGTAATTTAATAAAACGGAAAACGGACAGGTGACATTGCTGAAACTGGTAGTTTTTCCAAAATAATTAAAAAGACAGGCTGGAAACCTCTTGCAACCTTGTGGAGAGATGAGGTTTGGTCTGATGAAACTAAGGCTGTGTTCACACTGACTACGTTCCGTGTCCGCTACGTCATCCATTGTGCCATGCAACAACCCGCGTGTAGGATCCTCTCATGCATCCAGACAGCCTCCCCTCTTACTTTGAAATGTTACTCTCCCCGTGTTCGACTTCCCATCTGGTTTTTAAAAATGTACTCCTTTTACTCAGTCATCCATCATAAATCGACTTGATTTGTATTTCTGACAGTCGATGGAGGAACGCTGTCAGTCATGCCGCAACGCCATGTAGTTAGTAGGAATTACTGCATTGACTAGAATGGCTTCTACTTGCGATGGAAAGAAAAATGCACGGACAACAACGTATCCATGAATGAAGAGTAAACGTGAACTATAGGCCACATTTCTAAAAGATGAGTTTCAGACAATAACAACTGCTCAATTCTGCCAAGTGAAAAACATGGTGGTGGCCATACCATGCCTTGGGGATACTTTTGTTCAAATGTCCATGGAGTTTTTATTGAGTTTTGTTGTCATTGCCCAGACATTTTGACTTGAAGTGCTTATTAGGAAGCTGAAGATGAAGATTTTACTTTTCAGCATCACAATGTTCCCAAGCAAACAATTTTAAAGTTTTGAAGTGATTTATTTTGGTTTCACTGTTTCACAACCGAAGAACATGGCGTTTTGACCGGGATTTATTTAGAGATCCAGTATATACCCTTCTTAGGGTATATAGCCATGTAATATGCTTATTTAAAAAAAAAAGACCAAAAAACATTTCCACATGATAAAATAAGGTTATTTACAGCAAGCCTCCATCTTGATAATGCTTTGATGGTCCATTTTGTGGATAAAAAATAGCCCTAGCACCGAGCGAGATTAACAAATACAAACAGACGTGGTGACATCTAGAGACAGTATCGCAGAACTATCATAATGCCGCTTTGATTAATTTATAAATCAATTGTAAATAATGCCAGACCGTAATAATCTTTCATAAAAACTTTGTATACAACCAGAGTGAGCTACTGACATATAAATTATAAAAAGACAAATAACATGGCTATGCACCTTTAAAATCAAGAATGTCATGATTAACAGCCACGGTGTTCTTCTTAGGGACTTTCTCCTTCTTTCTCCAATGTCCAGGCATGAGCCGAGGAGCAACTCCGTCTCATTAGGCCAAAGAAAGGTTTAGGAGATACCTTTTAAAATAAAGGTTAAATTCTATTCTTGTCAGGGAAATCCAATTGTACACATGTATGCAACAGTGCCCAGAGCAGAGATTGGTGTGCTCACATCCCTTAAATACCAAATTAATGCTCTTTTTGGTTAATAAAGACAAGAAATCTCACTTTTATTCCCAAGTTGACCTTAAAACACAGTTTAGCATATAACCGTAAATGTTAATGTTAATCTTTTTATGCGTTTTTAAAGACCCCATTGATCATTCTTCAGAGCTTGAGACAGTAAATGTATGTCTCTTCTATCTATATCTATCTATCTATCTATCTATCTATCTATCTATCTATCTATCTATCTATCTATCTATCTATCTATCTATATATATATATATATATATATATATATATATATATATATATATATATATATATACATACGTGTGTATGTGTGGGGGGCTCGGGCTTTCTATCTTATACCCAGAGTTCTGTATTTTTCTTCATTTCTTTTCAGGTGCATACATTCCATCAGGCCTTCAAAGTACATATGATTTGCCATAAAATTAGCATGTATCTGCAGCAAGTGTATGTGAGGAGCATCATGCTGTCTGACTGAATGATTGGCACTGTTAGGATTCTTCCACTTCTTCACAGGATGATGGGAAGGAGAAAATCAGATTCCATGCCAGCAACTGTTTTCCAACTTTTCTTCCTAAACCAAGCAAAATCCTCTACAGGGTGTTTGCAAAGTCTAAATCAGTGTCCTGTTAGTTGGATCTAATTTAGAATGACTGGCGTTGAGGAAGTTTTATGGCTTGTTTGAAGATAATGCAGTGGAGACCCTGAAGAGGTTATTAAAAAGCGGGTGCTATGTGGTAAATGTAGAAAAGGGAACTAATATTTTAGGCTCTTCAGTTTGTTGTTTTGCAATGTGTTTATTTAAATAAGAGCAGAACAAAATCATTATGACAAATGCTGAAACTGAACAAAATTGGTATTGCTGGAAAAATGTTTTTACTTTCCTTAAATCTCATGGATATGATTCAAGAAACCACGCACAAGCACACCAGCACGCCATTTTCTTTTATAGATCCGAACTACATCTGAATGTTTGCATACCAGGTCCCTCCTCATGTTCTGCCCTCTCCATATTCAGCCATAAATGGTCAATGCAAAGAACCTCATGTTAATGTTAATTTAAATGAGTCAGCTGATCATTGTTATATCACAGTTAACAATGGCAACATGGAGAGCAGAGAAACTGAAAAATATCAGTGAAAGGCTTTATTAAATACATAAATCAGAGGTAAAAAAGCACAGATGCTGGCCATGTTAAAAAAAACTTGATCGCTATGCATGTGGTCAAATTCATCTTTTCTTGGGGGAGTCTGTGTGAGTTCAGACCGTCATTCTGAGGGAGATAGGGAGACCAGGAGGAATGAGAGGTCCCCTCTGATGAGTTTTTATTTTTTTAATTTTTTAATAGATCACAACCCTTGTATGAAAAGTAACATATGCAAGTTTCAGAACCCAATTTGTGCATATGCAGGCTTTAGAAATGAGACCCTAGATGTTCTACAATATTACCTTATTTTGTATTGGCCTATGTAAATAAAACGTTTTTAGTGTTTCATCAGCTCCTACCGTCATTGGCTGTTTTCCCCACGTGGTTGGAGACTTGTACAGGTGTGTGCTTCTGTTTGGCAATATCATCCTTAAACATGACATACATTTCCAGTATTATGCAGATGACACCCTGCTATTTTTTTCTCTGTAAAGTCAAAACAGAATAATTTCCCCATTGATTACCAAGCTTTGTTTAAGTAAGTAGAGGTTCACAGGTTAACTTAATTTTGTTTCATACTTTAAATTCAAAGACTGAGGTATTTTTAAGGTCCTGAAAATATCAGGAATTATGCTCTGGATAGCAGTAGCATAGCTTGCCGTGGCAAGAAATCTTAGAGTTCATTATTTTACCTAATCTATAGACTTAAATCTCAAGCCTTACTTCATTCCTTAACGTAGCCAGGAGAAGAAGCATCCTGCCCCAGATTGATGTTAAAAACTGTTCTATGTGTTTTTGCCTAAGGACTATTGTAAGGAACCTCCAGCCAGGCATCCAAATAGCACTCTAAATACCTTGCAGTTGGTTCAAACACTGCAGTCAGAGTATTGACTTCCACTTTGCTCCCGTGTTAGCCTCTCTATATTGGCTTTCTGTATTTAGAGATGTATCTGACTCCACTCTAGTGGAACAAGTTCCCAGTCTGATCACAGGTTTATGAAATTCTCTTGAATCTAACAATTTATATATATATATATTGCAAACATCTAATGTAACACAGTGTCTTGATTACACTGTGACTTATTTTGCAATTTGTTGCTGCTTTCATCGATCTTCCACTTTATGTCTGCCTTGCTTTAATACCTTGCAGTGTAAAAACAAGAAGGCTTGCAGTTTTCTTTTAGGTTTTGCCTCTTTTAAACACAATTTGTTGTCTTGAGCTTTAAAAGGGCTATATAAAAAAAAACAGATTGATTTTAGTAAAATTGGTAAGTAAATGGAAAAACTAAATTGTAGATGGTGGGTATAGCTCAGTCGTTAGATTAAAGCTAGTTTTAGAGCTAATGAAGTTAGGTGAGACTCCCTCTGATTGTTCTGATGGTACCTTGTTGTACCATTGTTGCTGTGGTCAAGCCTAACCGGCCATCTCTTGACCTGGTATGAAACAGCCTATGTGCACAGCCCTGTGGGGGATCCTTGGAGCATGTCTGGCACTAATTATATCCCTAACTGGTGTCTCTTCTTGGACAGGAAGATGGGGTGAGGAGAGAAAGCAGAAAAGGGGACAATCAAGTATTGATTGTATTTGCATTAACTGCTGCAGTTGTTTTAAGCCCTGGGTCACCCTGCTGGCTCATAAAAAAACAAAGATGGGCCAAGCAAAAAAAAAAAGAAAAGAGACGATTAGTCAAGTCGACCAAACGCTTGGCTCTCCTGCAATGCGACATAGGCGAATGCTTCTTAATCTCACTGTTCCAAAGGCTACGCCACAACTTGTTCGCTTTGTAATTTGCACCAATTATGGGTCCATTAGTGAAACCACTGTAGGGCGACAGGAGATAATGATGCTTTTCTCTTCAGTTGGTCATCAATATAATAGGTTGAATAAAACTCTTGAGGTGATGAAGTCACTTTGGTTTTGTTCTTTGCAATAGCTTTAGCACTTAATAAATTAAACCTCCGAGAGAAACAAAGAGCAATGCAGCACAGGGAAGAAGGCAAAGTCAATGCTCTTCTCTTTTTTTTTCTATTTGGCTTGTCTCGAACCTTGCTGCTTTGTGTTGTCCATCTGACCGAAAGATTTTCCGGCTCCGTTGACAGACAATTTGGAAAGTACCAACCAGACAGGCTTTGAGAACAGATTTGGAGTTTCATCTTTCTTCATGGACAGACTTCTCACTTCTGATTGGTTTTAAAATGGTTGTTGGCTCAACCTTTGTATACCAGTCTGCATATTAACAGTTTAAGTTGAAAAGAACTCCATGCCTCGATTTCACTTCAACAAAATGGCTTGTGTACGTAAATTAACATCTCTGTATGCAATTCTAAAAAAAACATTCCTTTTTTATTAACCTCCCTTTTGTTTCAGTAAAACAAATAACCCTAAAAACTATTTCTATTTCTCATCACTGAGCGTGTAATCTTATCAGGGTTAGCATTGACAGAAGAATAATGAAAATTTGCGGATCATATCTTGCATTACGCTCCTGCTATAAGCCAGCTGACTTTAAATCACTTATCTGCTCCCCTGACTGTATTCGTGTATAAGGCAAGTGTTCTACACCTGGGGCCATCATTTGAACCCTTACCTGCTGTGCACGTGCACCTATATGAGCGGTGCACATACTGTACGTGCCATCAGCATGCAGAGAGCGTATCTAATCATTTGTGTGTGTGTGTGTGTTTGCGTAGGAGTTTTAATTTCATCTTCCGTGTGTGTATGCGAGAGCTAGCGGAGCGATCAGTGTCCATGCTGAGGGCTTTGTCACAGCTGACCTATATTAGATGAAAGCAGCTGGATCAGTGGCCTGCAGGGACAGCAGAAGAGTTGTGTTCTAATTATCTCTGCTGCAAGCTAGAGACACATCACACCCAATGCGCACGCGCCCGCTGCACGCACGCCTACGTGCATGCACTTACATACATTACACCCCTTCCCCGCGAATCAATACGAGCCCGTGAGAAGCCATGTTCTGTTTGATGAGCGGCAGCGGTGGATCCTCCTGTGCCTCGTGACATTCAGCGCATATTAAGGACCTTCCCTTTTTTCTGATGACGGCGTCCTGCGGTCTCGGGGTCCAACGGCAGATCTCGATTGTGCTTAGCGAGACATAATTACAAGTTGATCACAGCTAAAATGAAATCAAACTCTTGTTGTGGGGTTAGGGAATTGGAGGAGCGCATCCCTTCAAGGATGATTCAAACAGAGCTGACGCGGTCTGTATATTAGCCGCCGTTGCTATGGAGCCCAGAACCAACACATGCTGAGGTTGAACGTTTGTTTTAATGAGGCACAGAAGAAAAAAAAAAAAAAAAGCAGAGGGAGTTAAGGCTTTCAGTAATCACTATAGTAATGCTAAGGCTAATGGAAGGGTAATAAAGCACGTGGAGCCCTGTGGCATCTTTTAATGTGACTCCTGCTAGCTCTGTAGCTCTCAACTTACATAGCAAGGGGGGATTTATGAGACAATTTGCTTTTTGTCTAATAATTAGCTCAATGTGGTATGAACAATGCTTTTGCATTGCCATCACACAGCATTTGTCATCATTAGACTGCTTTTGCCTCTCCTTTTTTTTCCACAATAAAATGTTTTGTCAACAACTTTTTTAAAGATTACCTGAATAAACACAAGAATCAAATCAAATATTTTTATTTATTAAAGGGAAAATAAGGTAAGACTAAGTAATTTCGGCTAAACCTAATACCCCGTTGTTCTACCTTTGACGGCAAAAACTGCGATCAGTTGTTTGTAATAAGTAATAAAGTTCAAGACTTAGATTGCTGTGAAGAAATTTTGGCCTGTTTTTACTTGGAGAGTAGCTGAAATACATCCACGCTGGAGGGTTTTTCAGCATGAATGCCTCTTTTAAGGCAGGCCATGCCGCAGCATCTGTCACATTTAAGTCCAGGCTTTGATTAGGCCACTCTTACATTAGTTAGTTTTTTTTGTTTTGTTTTATTATTCAATTAAATTTGAACTTACTGGCATACTTTCTGTCTTTGTTCTGCTAGATAGTCCAGGTGTTCAGGATTTACTGGTAGGGGACAGAAACCATGGTTTCCTCAGCTACGACAGGTCACTCACGGCCTAATGAAGCAAAGCAGCCCCGGATCATGATACTCCCGTCACCATGTTTCACTGTTGATGTGATGTTCTGTTTCCTAAATGTTTTGTTACTTTTTATATTGGATGTAATGCAGGCCACACCTTCCAAAAGCATCCATGTTTGTCTTATTGGTCATTAGCTAAAAGCATCCTGCTTTGGTTATGATGATTTCTGCCTTTGAACTGTCTAACAGATGACATTTTTCTCACTTCCTTATAGTCAAGTCATGGTCACTGACCTTAACATAAATAAGTAAGGCTTACTGGGTTTATCTGTGACTGCCTGGATGAGTAGTTGACGTGCTCTTAGAGTGACTTTGGTAGATACGCCTCCCTCAGGAAGGTATACCACTGTTCCAAGCTTTCGTCATTTATAGAGAATAGCTTTCACTGTGGCTCTCTTGAGTATATATAATAAAGAAGAAAGAAGAAGAAATCTTTATTTGTCATTGCAGTTGTACATCCCAATGAAATTGGTCTTCTGCATTTAACCCACAGTGCAAACCGGGTACTTGCACCCCCTCCCCCTCCCCCTCCCAGGTTAAGTCCAGTTCGTCAAGTCAACTATATTCGCATTACCCAGGGAGGTTTTAAGCAAAATCATCTTTCCCTTGTCACCCAAACCTTTACTTTATTGCTGTGTAGGTAATAAGTACAAACATGATGAGGGGAGCAGACAGAGAAGCTCATTCACCCACCACCCCAACTGGGTGCTCTAAGTGTCATACGATGTCACTGAGAGCATCGTATGACACTGAGTGGTATATATTGCTTTTTGAGGTCTTTTTGCCTACTTCATGCTGTGAGACTGGTTCTCTTTACGTGATTTCTTGACTGTACTCGTCCAGCAGTAATCAGGTAACACAGATAATCAGAAGAATGTAGCTCACCGCAAATGATTTATGGATTAACTAGCAAGGGGTGAGTGTATTTTCACATAGAGCATGTCTTGTTTGGAAAAGGCATCATTGGAAAGAAGCTTTTTGTATTTACTCAGGTTATCTCTGTTTCGACACTAAGCTGCAGCAATTACATGTGGCCAAAAGAAAAAGCAAAAACAGAAAGAAATGTGTTACTCTGGAATTTTCTCCCAGCACTGTACATGAAGTCACGCTGTGTTTCCGTGTGTTTTCCTTCTAAAGTTCAAATCATTTCACACATGCTACCTTTAGGATATAATTGGAGGCAGCATACACTCAATTAAGATAGTTTAGTCATCCCCTCTTCTTTTTTTTTTCTTTCTTTCTCCTGTTTCTTTTCCATCCTTCACACACAGCCCTTTATCTCCGTGGCAATTTCCCCTTGACTGTTCCCTCCTCTCCTGTTTTCATATCCTTCTGCCATGGCGCCGTTCGTAGCTCTAGGGCCTGTAGCGCTCAGAACAGCGGGGAACTGAAGGGTGTCAGTACGGCAGTCGGGGGAGCTTCTTGTTTTGGGACCCAGAAAAAAAGAGGAGCACACAGACGCAGTTTTTCCACTACATTGCAGGCGCCGCCGGGGACTCGTTTACAGGTCAGAGCTTACAGGGAGAGCTACCTTACCTACAATGGTGGGGGGGGGGGGGGGTGCTGCACAGAAGGGGGACTGCCAGAAACAATGTGATGCACAATGTGAGTTTTCTTACCTGATGATTCTCTCTCTCTCTCTCTCTTACCTTTTTCCCTCAGGCTGACTGGTACCGCTTTATTGTGCTGTCCTCTTCTACATAAAGACATGGAGCACCGTTTTCTGATGAGTCTGTGGTGAGTTGGAGGTGGACAAAAATGCACGCACATGCACAAGAGTGATTCCTGGAGCTGTTTGTCATCTGAGTTCTGTTAAAATGCCAATTTTGTCTCATGCGTCCTAGAATTGAGAGCCCTAGAAAGGTTAACCCAGATTAAGGGGGAAAAAACGCCTCATAAAGGTGGGAGTTGAACACACAACTGCTCGCCTCAGTGCCCTGTTAAAGTATTCACTCCCCTTGAATTTGATTCATATTTTTGTTTTAGTCCCAACCAGAAATTGCAATGTATTTTATTTGGATTTTATGTCAGTAGAGCATCAGAGTAAAGTCAAAGGTAAACTTTTTTCTTTTTTTTTTTTACAAACACAAACCTTAGAAGTGTTTTGCTTTCAGGCCCCCCTGAAAGAAGTACTTTGTAGAACTAGCCTGAATTGGATTTGAAGTGTTTGGGGTACGTCTCTGCCAGCTTTTAAAAAAAAGATAGAAACTGAAATTTGTTGCCTGTTCCTCCTTGGAAAATTGCTAAAATTCACTCAGAACTCAACAAACGTCTCCCGTGAACCGCAATTGCAAGGTCTTGCCACGGAGCAGCAATGCTTCTAAAAGTTACAGGTCCACCAGTTGCTGAGGGCATGCTCATCCTTCCATGGACATGTTTTGGCTGCATGTTAAGCGTTGCTGTCCTGCTGGAAGGTGAACCTCCGCCCCGGTCAGTCTTTTGCAGCCTCTAACGGGCTTTCTTCCAGAATCGCCCCGGATTTGGCTCCATCTATCTTTCCGTCAACTTAGATCAGTGTCCCCAACTCTGTGGAATGATAGCATCCCCACAGCAGGAAGATACCACCAGAATTGACGGTCTCATTTGACCAGAACACCTTCTGAAAAAGTAAATACTGGGTTTTATTCAGGTATTTCACAGTAAAATGGACTCAATCCAAATATTTGCCACACCTCAGATTTCCATTCATAATATAATTTGAAAAATCACATCTCCTTTTCCTTCTTATTCACAACTATGGTGCTACTTTGTGTTGGGCTATCAGCCGATCGTGGCTGTCACATAACAACATACGCGGGGAAAAAAAAAAAAGGTTAAGTGAAAGGGGCAAGAGTAAACACTTTACATGCCATGAAGTACAGCGCCTTGTGACACTACTCTACATCTAACGCCATATTGACTGGGGCGCTTCTTTGTTAACGTTTGTGTTTTATGGCTGTTGTTTAAAGTTCCTCTGCAGATGACATACAGCAGTTTGACATGCACCACCTCTCAGGAACCCCGATGGCTCGGTTAAATGTGCCTATAACACCTTTCTGCTGTCGGATTGTCATTCTGGGAGATAAGAGAATGAAACATAAAGAGATGAGAGATGTCCGACATGCGGCTGACACAGTAGTAAAGGAAAAAAATAGCAGCCAGGGCTGACCGATTGTGCTTGCTCGAGGTTGTGCTTCTATTCTTAGACTGACTCTCCTCCTTTTCCTCCCTCTTTCGTCTCTTCTTTCTCTTTAGACTGATATTATTGCTTTGACGAGAGTCCATCTGGTGTCTAGAGATGTAATCTGGGTGCATTGCCTATAATAGGGACTCAAATTACCTAACTATCTTTCATGGAGCCTCTTTCCGAACGCTTGTCATTTTATTTGTTTATTGTCCCCAATTCCCTTTTTATCAATCACTTCCTCAGCTGATAGAGTTATGCATCTGCGTTTTGTCCTGAGATGGATTTAGTAAGCTTTGAAGCTTCCACTTAATTATAGTTGCAGAGAGTGCCACTGAAAGACTAAATGCATTTTCTCTTTCTGTGTGTGTGTCTGGGCTGATGGCAAAAAAAAAAATAAAAAAAATAAAAATCCAAATGACTTGTGATGTTCCACACGGCTAAAATTGCATCAAAATGTTGCTCTCAGAACTGAAATCCTTTTATGTTTAATATTGCTGAAATGGCTTTGCGCTGTTGCCATAGCGATATGCATTAAAACAAAATGTGTGGGACGTGGAGGTCCAGAACCTCCATATATTAGTGTTAAGATAACTACGGTATATCATTTTACATTATAAAACACAGTGCATTGAAACAACGTATGTTTTTATGTATTTATGTTTTTGTTTGATTCGGCTCCTCTTTTCGTAGCTTCCCTTTGATATCACAAACATTGGTTTCAGCTGCGTGGACAATCCCCATTAACATGAGGCTGAAATAAGATTAAAAACTGTTGATTGTCCATTACCCAGACATTTTCACTCTGTGCTGCTGGCCTTCAATGTGGGACACTTGTTCCTTGCAGTGAATGCTGGTAGCTGAGCCACAGAATCTGGGTTTTGATCTTATCAGTATGAATTTGCGTCTGTATCCATGGAGTCATTTAGATTCCCAAACAGTTACTCACCGGCTACATCTACTTTTTTGCTGGACCTTAATAATAATGGGAATTATTAAACTTCATACCACACCTTATTTTCAACGATCATCTTCCTTGAGGATTGCCTTGGGGGGGGGGGGGGGGGGGAAGCAACATTAGAAGTGTAATTGGATCTTGTGTCCAAAGTTCCTGCTATACTGAAATGTCACAGTATGTAGATTCTGTTACACGCATGCGAAAGCATTTTTGGTACTCATCGGAAAAAAGACGTGGTGACACACACACACACACGACTCCAACCATTTACAAGCACTCTGTACTCTGGATGCCACAGGTGTGAACTTGAGTCATTTGACTTGGAATCGAGTCAGACTCAAGTCACAGGTTTATTGACTTAGCCTTTGAGCCTGACTTGGACTTTCACACCAGTGACTACTAAGCAAAATCAATCTGATCTACCACAACCCCCTTCTAACCTTCTTTACACATCAATAGACTTCCCGAAGTAAGACGTCCTTTTCGACCACATTATTATTTTGTTAGGACAAAAAAATTGCTAGTCTCATCCTTTTTTGTGTCCATTTGACAAGATCTCGCTCGGGATGTTCGTGCTGTGAGGTAATCCCTACCCTGCCGTGCTGCACTAAACAACCTCAGATGCCTCCAAAGATTGTGGGGTGCTTAAAAAAAGCAGACTGTTTGTTCAGGTCAAATTTAAACCACCAAGCAACCTAACATGGACAGATTCTCATATTTGGGAGAAAGATGGTGGCCTATAGGGGGAGTAAAAAATCAGAAAGGTGAAGAGCTGCACAGCCAGCAAGTTAAAATCAGTGCCACATTGTGACATGAGTTGAGAAGAGAGACATAAAATCAATTAATTTGTTCATTAATGTATCCTGATTTTCTCTTTCTGAGATAAAGAAAAATCATTGCAAACTTGATCTAGAAATCTGACTGAAATTGTCCAGCAGGATCCTAAACATTGCTTCAAGTAAGTGTAAATCTATACAGGTCCAAAATCTTACCAAAATGATGTGGTTATAAAGCTTTGAGGCATTAATCTACCGAAGTAGAACCTAAAAGTAAGATGATAAACCTCCACATAGGATAACATTTGCTTTTAACAACATGGTCATTTCTGGAAATGTTTCGTAAATGTTGAAAGATTAGTCAGATAAAGCCTCCTGCATCCTCTTACGCTCGTTTGACTCCTGAACCTCTGCCTTGTGTGTGGCACTACACAACATCTGTACTTACACATGTTGGAAGTGGCTCTGTGCCCAGTCGTCCTGCTGTCGGCCTACTGTTTCTGGGAAAGTGACTTCAAAACGGCAGCTTTTTGGAGTACTGATGGACAGCATCTCATTAGAAAACGCATTAGAGTGTTTGTAGTTGGGTTTGTGCCGCTGTAATTAATTAGCAAGAGAGGAGCCTGCAGGAGAACTCCTTACCAAGTGGGTAGAGGCACCAGTTTGATCATTTTAGGTTTTTTTTTTTCTGTAGCAGTGCTGTTATTCAGTCGTATTTATGAAAAATATTATGATACAAACATCATAATATTCCTGATTTTAAAACATATGTTATGGGAAAAAAACAGCTTAAACCTTTCGTATTTTCTTTGAAAAGACAACTGTTACTCAATTACACACATCTGGCCTTTAAAGAAGTGATGGCAGAGGAAAGCTTTTATTGGAAGGCACCCCGAGGAAGCTGCACTAGCAGTTTGCTGCAAGACCCCTAGGGGGCGCAGCTAACATGTGGAAGAATGTGATCTGGTCAGTTGAAACCCAATATTAACTGTTTGGTAAGGGTGCAGGTCACCATGTGGGGTTAAACACTAAGGCTGCACCTCGCTCCAAAAACACCACCCAGAACAGGAAGCACAGTGGTGGCAGCATCATGCTGTGGGGATGTTTTTTTTTTTCTCTTTAGCAGGGACAGGGAAGCTGGTGAAGGTTGATGGGAAGAAGGTTCAGCTCCAACAGAGGGATAACCATAAGCATACAGCCAGACCTACAAGACAATGGTTTACAGCCACTGTATTACATCATGTGGTTGCATGGTGATGCTTTTAGAGGCTACCAGCAATAGTTTTTAATTATTGGCTATTGGTAAAAAAAAAAAAAAACAGACTCAGCAGATGCAGGTGTTCACAGATTTTCTCCATATTTTGAATTATTTGCTTGATTCATTTATTCATAAATCCTGTATCGATTTCAGGAATGAATGACATGGTTTTGAATGCACGGTTTTGAGTCTTTGGTGAAACTGAAGTTACAGGACAAACTCTCCAGCTCCTGCGCCACTGCCGCCCCTCTGTTCCAGTGACAGTTTCAGGAAATCTATTTCCTCTTTGTAACCTGAAATGGACAAAGATTCCCATTTATCTCAACCAGGAGCTGCGCTTACTTTCTAACTATGGTGGGAAAAGGTTTCCAAGCCATCAGAAACATGGTAAAAAAAAAAACGTACGCTGTATTCCTCCACGATGTACTGCTTGAACGATTTTTGGCAGGACGAAAGAAAGGCTTAGTCTGTGAAATTTGACAATAGGCAATTTTAATCAGTTTCTAATATTCACTTCTTCTCTGAAACTGCACGGCTCTTGCCTGTGCTCCTTTCATCTTGCGCTTTATCCTCCAGCTGTCAGTTACTTCCCTATTTCTTCCTTCAGAGTGATTTATGGATATCTTTTATCATTTTGAAAGCAGGGTTCATCTGTTCTGAACTACACAACTCCCATAACAGACGAAGGACACCAGTAAAGACTCAAACAAAGAAGCCGCATGGCACGTGTGCATGCGTGGCTGTTCGCGTGGGCATGTGTGTGTGTGTGTGTGTGTGTGTGTGTGTGTGTGTGTGTGTGTGTGTGTGTGTGTGTGTGTGTGTGTGTGTGTGTGTGTGTGTGTGTGTGTGTTAACAAGAGAGAAGAAAGAGGGAGGGGGCTGGCCGCTACTGTCTCAGACTTCACATGATTTAATCAATGCCATCCATCACATCTGGGTAATTAGACAGCAGCATGGATCGCATGACCAGAGCCCATCAGTCAGGGCACACGCATGCACATGTTCACACGCCTCTCTAGTTTTCTACAAACACATCACAGCTTGATAACAAGGGAAGAAGGTCTCATCATCGTCCCGGTGTCCATGTATGATAAGGGCGCCTGGAACACGCATTGGGTTTACATTTAATCTGAATGTTATGAGCAGGAAATCTGGCGTCTCATCTTCAGTTGGTTTTCCTCAATTCAATTGAGTTCAGTTCAGTTCATTTATGTAGCGTCAACACGTCATCTCAAAGGACTTTACTAAGACACTTCTATATAATCAGACAGACAGATTGCTTCCAGGTTTTCTATCTAAGTAAGCCCAGCAGCTTGCACTGAGTCACTGACTTGCAGCATTCAGTCCTCCAGGATGAGCATGTAGCAACAGCGGACAGCCGCTTGCATTGTCATTGACTTTGTAGCAATCCCTCATACTGAGCAACCATGTAGCGATGACTACAGGAAAACTCTTTAACAAGGAGATGCCTCCAGCAGAACCAGGCTCAGCGTGAACGTCCATCTGACACAGCCAACTGGGGTTTTTGTTTTTATTTAGGGAGTCGCGTTCTGAAGAACTCTGCTAATCTGTTTATAAGATAATTTTTGAAAAACTGCTGCCGAGATGAGCTCCTTTTAATCCAGCAACCACCCAGGCTGGCAATATATGACAAATGTGTCGGCTTAAATGGACAATGCAAATGTTATGGACCCAATAAGTAAAGACATCACCTCTGGTTACGATGGATGTGCTCCTCACATCGACCCCTACTTCACACATTCTCATCACCTTGGGTAAGGGACATAAAGGCAAACTCATATAGCTCAGTTCCCTCTAGAGGATATGCCAGAACTCTTTGAAGATGTGAGTGCAGCAGCATTTTTTTTGGGAATCTTTAAACTGTGCATGGCGACTGGTCTACATGGTATGTGGTGGTGGCAACATGGATGGAGCTAAATATAAGTTAATACTGGAATACAATTTGTTAGAGGTTGCAAAAGACTTGAGACTAGGGTGGAGTTTTTTTTTTCAGGACAACAACTCAATACACAGCCATAACCATAAGGAAATGGTTTAGGTTAAATTATATTCAGGTGTAAAAATCCTCGCCTCAGAATCCAGACGTAAATCCAAATGAGAAACTGTGACCACTTAAGGAGAGCTGTTCCCAGATGAAATCTGGCAGAGCTTGGCCAAGCTAAAGCTAAAAACATGTTGGTTAAAACATACCTGGAAGGAGTTGCAACTGTATTTGCAATAAAAAGATGGCTATACAGAGTATTCACTCAGACTGGCTAAATACAAATATACATACAAATAACAATACACAGATTTGTATTTGTAAAAAAAAAAAAAAAAACAAGAAAAACATGTATTATTTTCATTCCACTGTATAATTGTGTGTTGCTTTGGGTTGGTATATAAAATAAATTCCCTAAAATATGGACAGGTATCTGGTTATCACATTAATACCATTTGAAAAAGTTCAAATTTTATGAGTACTTTTGCAAGGCACTATAAAATAATAACTCTTAAGCCACTCATCAATTTACAGTGTGTGTAGTTTTAGTGATGGCAGTTTTGATAACACGCGTTTTATGACTATTTATTTATTTAACCTTTAATTAACCAGGTAAAGCTTCATTGAGAATAAAATCAATGCATGGATGTGCCAAAACTTTCTCCAGCTGAACAGAAACAAAACTAAAGTTATTATTTTTGGACCTAAAGTAGAACGAACTAGAGTCAGTACAGAGCTTCTATTAATACAACTACAAACTAGTGATCAGGCCCCATATCTGGGTGTAGTGATGGACTCATATCAGAACCTTAAACGGCACATAAAGACAGTCACAAAGTCAGTCTTTTACCATCTGAAGAACATTTCCAGGATGAAAGGACTGATTTCCAAATAAGATCTAGAGAAACTCATCCATGCATTTATCTTTAGTCGCATTCATTACTGCAACTGTATCTTCACGTCTGCCCAAAAATCAATCAGACAACTGCAGCTGATCCAGAACGCTGCTGCTCGTGTTCTCACTAAAACCAGGAAGATAGAGCACATCACCCCAGTTCTAAAGTCCTTGCACTGGCTCCCTGTAGCTCAGAGAATAGACTTTAAAATTATTCTGTTAGTTTATAAATCACTGAACGGCTTAGCACGAAAATACACTAAAGACCTGTTGTTGCTGTATCAACCCTGCAGAGCATTCAGATCTTCTGGCTTTGGTCTACTCTGCATACCCAGAACCAGAACCAAACATGGGGAAGCTGCATTGAGTTCCTATGCCCCACAAATCTGGAACAAACTTCAGTCAAAACTCTAAGTTCCTTTAAAGGTATACTATGCAACCCGGGTTGATTTTCCAGCGAGGGTCCCCCCAGAGGGCGATAGTAAAAGTGCACAGTCGTAAAGATGCTCAGCTGTTCTGGTTTCTCCATCAAGCCAGGCGCGGTTGTTTTGAGCTTAGCAGACAGGCGAACGCAACGAAAAGTAAAAAAAACGGCAGTACAAATAATGACAAACACAGTGAAAGTATGAACATGCACCAGCATGATGCTGCCACCACTGTGCCTCCTATTCTGGGTGGTGTTTTTGGAGCGATGTGCAGCCTTAGTGTTCAACCCCACATGGTGACCTGCACCCTTACCAAACCATTCCAATGTTACTTACAAGCGCATCAGCAGAAACGCGAGGTCCGCGTCAGCCTTACTGCCTTCTTTTTCTTTTAGCTCTCGCCATTCGGAAAAAGCTTGCCCGATGTTCACCCGTGTACGACTCCTCTCTCTGTCCAGAGCCCTTTTCTTCTTTCTTGCCTGCTCCAACATGGGCTTTCACTGTTTTCTCGCTGGTTCCGCCATGATAACTGCACAAAAATTGCCACTGCGCTAGCAACGAGCACGCCTTTCACTGGGGGCGTGTAACAGTTCTCGCTGTAAAGCAAGACCGACTCTCGCGATGCACACGAGACTTCTGAGCCAAATAAACTTGACTTGATGAATTACGGTCCTGATCCAATACAAACCCCCAATCAAACTGCTCCAAGGTAAACAGTGGCCAGCTGCGGCTCCGGCTCCAGAAAGGGTGCTCACGGGAACAGAAGTTCAGCCCTTTCAGTCCTTACTTTTGCAATCCCTCATAAATTATAGATTTTGTTTTATAGGGCAAAACTCGTTATCCATGCAGATAAATATCCTACAAAAGCCCTTCTGTTTCCTTGTGTTTCTATGTTGTCATTTTGTTTACACTAGTCAAGTTACCGTAAATTGGTGCGGTGATTTACTCTGAAATTCACTAGAACGTTTTCATGTCTAGCGCACAACGTTTCCTGTTTGACTCGTGAAATTCGGGAGCTTGATCCGTGGAGCGCTGTGTCAAACTTCCTTCTTGTGGAATTCTTTTCTAGTGCCGCACATCCTCGGCAACCAGACCCACAACTGCACGTGGCTGATGTGAGTGTACACATTGATCTTTAACGATTTAGATTCATTGCGGTGCTGGAACCATATCTGCACTGTATTCAGTGTGAGCCCAGCGTAACTCGGGCCACTGGCCACTGGCCAGGCTCCAGCCACATGGGACTGGGAAATGTGAACAAAATGGACCACTTTATTATATCTACCGGCTCAGTAAACCAGGAAAATATAATACATCTACTAATACCAGTAAAAGAAAAAAATTAACCATAGCAATTGATCAGAAATGTACCATTAATGAACTCTTTTACTGTTCTGAACACTATGTGTAATAGTTAAATTATATCAACTAAACTGATTAAACAAGGATATGTTTTTAATCAAAACAAAACACAGATATCATTTTCTGTATACAGCATTAATTATATCAATACTGATAACCGGAGTAAAGATGACTGTCCAAGAAAGGTCCAGCTTGATGCGCCACATTATATTTTCCACTCTTGCAAAGAGGTTTTCTGTGGTGTGTTACAGCTTAGTTTTAGCTTCTTGTTTGGTGTTTGTTGAATCAATAAAAAGCAATTTGTTAATACGCCGTGTATGTGTATGATAAGCATTAAGTAACTTGCCTTTTAACAACATTTAGCCCATAAAGCCTTGGCTTAGTAAATCCTTCATGTTTATGTCATTATTTGCTGTGTCAAATTTCATTGGACCAGTAAAAGACCGCCCCCTCATACACGCTCATAATTCCCTGGTGCCGGCGCTGTTTCAGACACATCATAGAAGTCTTTATTTACATCCTTTCTCGCACTGAGAAAATGTTCCTATTCAAACGAGGGTTACATTTCAATCTCTCTTGAAAGGAGAAGCAGGGAATCGGAATTTTACGGAGAACACGAGCGGATTTTAAATAAAGATCCGCAAACCTGTTCGTTGTGTAAAACGGCTTGTTTTCAGATTTAATAGGCATGACCGTCCTGTCAGTCTCTGACACGTTCAATTCCCTGACATTTAAATTTCGACACATTGGAACACACAAGAGCGCTCGCACCAGCAGATGAAAGCAAATTCCCAGTATGAACAAAACGATATCAATAAACTAAAACAAACGAATCAGAGGCCCTGCTTAAATGAATCTGTGTGTAGGTAAAATGCACAGCACCGTTACGGCCATGTGACTTAATTTTCAGAGAGCCAAGCAATGACAACTTTCAAGTGCTGTGAATGTTGTTGTTTTTTTTGCACTTTTTTGTATGATAAGCGCAAAACACGAAAGCTAGTGGGAGCTGAATATTGGGTTTGCACCTTTCAAACAATGGAGCCTTTATGTCACTGCATCAAGTTTATTTCATCTGCTTTGTGAAATTCACAGATTCAACCTCATGGTCAAACAATGCCTTTTTCCTGCAAGACGTGATCTGACCTGCTACAGTGCATCGCTGAAATGAACAACATTCTCTGCTGTTTTATTTTATGACCTGTAACTGTATTAATAAAAGCTGTAATATAACTGAGATTCCTTCAGTCGAACTCTCAGGAAACAGAACAAACAACATGCTCACAATCATAGTCACCCATTTTTTTTTGTTCGCTTATATCGCTATTTTGACATGCATCGCCAAACGTGATGATCATTTCTCAGTGTTATTTGCCACCATATGGTAAAAAAAGAATCACAGCATTAATATATCAAAGACTCCAATAACGGTTCCTGTTTCAGAGGATGAGATGCATTTAGTGTGCATATTAACACTAATCCCTTTAAAAGGAGTTGTTATTGTTAGGCCTTGATTAATGTAGAACCGAGCCTGCATGCTTAAAATGATCCTATTTGTATGTTGTCTTTGTAATGATAGGAGAAATGGGTTGATATTTGGAATAAAAAAACAATAGACTTGTAAATATGCCCTTATTTCACTAAATAAATAGTGCAATAATGGGGGTGACTGTGGCTATAGTGTGAAGCGCTTTGAGTGGGCAGTATGTCTGTAAATGTGCTATTCAAGTTCAGTCCATTTAATAGCTTGTGTTTTTGTTAGTAGGTTATTGTGTTGCTGGCTAGATAATTCACTACAGTTTCTTGCTGTATTCACCCATCTTTATCCTTTCAATAAATTAAATGAAAAAGTTCCCCACAGATTTTTAATGACAAATTCTAAATGTGTCCTGGCTGAAAACAGCAGAGTTCTCATTTCATTTTTGGCATTTGTTGGTGAAGTATTAATCTAAGATTTTAGTCAAGCTTCAAATACAAAACCTAACTAAAATGATAGAGGGAGGGAAAATAACTAAACAAATGACAGGGCATTAAATCTATAACAATTAATTATTTTTTTTTGCCATATTCAATTTTCTTTCCCTGTATTTATCCAGACCTTAAAAATAGTCCACTTGAAGAAAAATGAGAGACATAGTTGTGCTGTCAGACCATCTGGCTACAGAGTATTTTCGCCTTTTGTCTTGTTGGTGACTGCAACATCGCGTTTGTTCACCCTCCATTTCAGCTTCCAGCGCAACGTCCAAAAAAACCTATGCAACAGAAAATCTCATCCTCATTTACTATTATCTCATCTCATTTTCCCCAGCCGTGCTTCTGGCGCTATTCCATTTTCAGCTGTGACAGTTGTTGTCTGAGCTGGTAATAAGAAGATGACTTGCATTTAAAACAATGCGCATTTGTCACAGAAAGCCGATAGAGCGGTAGGGGAGGCGCAGTTCTGTGACTGCAGAATGTAACTGATCTAAATCTTGCTCAAAATGAACTAGTTTGCAGGTCTGTCTGAGAGCATTTGCACGTGTGCATACGTCTGTATTATAAATCCTCATGCGTGCCGGTTATTTTTATTTTATAGAAAATGAGTTTGTGTGCATTCTGATATCAGGGAGAAGTAGGGTTGTTCGGTATTCTCCTCATTTGTAGCTTTTACTCATCCACAATGGCCTGTCCTTGCTATCAGAGCTTAAAAGATATATGCTCTCACCACCTCTCACAAGCACGTGTGAAACTATTTCTGTGCAACTGTCTAATCAGACCCTATGTACACAGTCTTATTCAATCAATTAGAATAGACTCATCAGTCAGATTAAAAGTACCATTTGAAGCAAAAAGGTGTTGTTTTGCTATCCAGGGAATTCTCAGAGCACCCCTTTATTTTAAATAATTGATCTGCAACAAATCTGTTGGATTTTGCTAATGTTATCGCAGACTTTTGGTGGTTCAGCAAAGCACCTGTTGCTTTTACAATTCTCAATAACCAAGGGTTGTCGCCATGGGACCCCGCTTTATTCCAAAGAGCTCAGCGGCAGCCGTGTATTCAAACAGCAGGCCCTCTCAAATGCACTTGGAGACGCTCCCTATGCGCCCACACTACGGATGAATAACGCTGGCATGGAAATCCCCTTACATTGGGGCGGGATGTGCAAGTCAAACTAAATGTTTGTCACATAACGACAATCATTTTAATATATTTTATTAAAATGATTGTCGTTATGTGACTTTACTGGGGACTTGTGGGATCCTAAATTGAAAAATAAGATTAATTTGAACTACCAAACTAAAAGCCAAGAAATAAAACAAGTATATTTACTACAGTCTCTACTACAATTACACTCAAATGGCAAATTATGCAAATTAGGTCATAGATAGATAGATAGATAGATAGATAGATAGATAGATAGATAGATAGATAGATAGATAGATAGATAGATAGATAGATAGATAGATAGATAGATAGATAGATAGATAGATAGATTCCAAACTTCTGTATAATGTCTTTAACTCAGTTTTTAGGACATAACACAAACTACTCTTACTTGGACCAACCACCACCTCTCTGGATCCGGGACTCTCTGACCAAGAGACTTCAGTTTGTTTGTTGCTAAGCACCGGACCTCCTCAATGTTGTATTCTCAGCCCACAGTTGTTCACTTTGTTGCAACGCAACTATGTATCCAGACATGAGGATAACCTAATCACTAAGTTTGCGGATGATACCACAGGGGGTAGGACTGATTCGCGGTTGAATCATTGTACAGGAGACAAGAAGATGAAAAATCCGGTTCTAAACATAGACAAAATGGATAGAGATGATTCCTTGACTTTTAGAAGACACAGAGTTAGCAGCATCCGTGTCCATTCAGAGGAGATAGTGGAAGATTTCAGTCTCATAGATGTGCAGATCTCACAAGACCTAAGCTGGCACAAGAACATGTAAATGATAACTAATGGCGCCCAGCAAAGGCTGCACTTCCTGAGAGAGTTGAAATAATCAACTTGCCCCACCAGCATCCTCCGAATTGTCTACAGAAGTGTGGTTGAGAGCGTTCTGATATACTGTTTATTGGCAAGGTATTCTAGTTGCAGTATGTTAAATCAAAAGGCCCTGCAGGGAGTAGCTAGAGCTGCTAAGGAGATCACTGGAGTCTCCTCCCCCCCTTCGACTACGATATTTTCCTAAACTGCTGCAGGTGCAGGGCAATGAACATCATCAAGAACCCCTCACATCTGCCTCATAAATTCTTAGAAATGCTGCAGTTCTGCAAACGGTACCGCAGTATAAAAGATTGAACCTCCAGACTTGCTGATGGAATGCTGGACTGCTGAGAGGTACTATAGGTACCGCGCACCAGGGTGATCAGATGAACCGATTCGTGCGAGATATTTTTCACTCCTGTCCCGCTGTCCCACAGATGGAAACTATGTCCCGCATCTGATCGGGTCTAATTCTGAAAAGTCAAAAAAAGGATTTTATAGGTGCTTTTCTGGAATGTAAAGAAAGCAGAGCTGTGGTCATTTTCATGAGCAAACTCTGCACCTCGATGCTAGTAAAATAAAACAGAAAATGGAAAGGATTTTGATTTATAGAGAACATAATAGAAACTGCATCAAAAAAAAAAAGAAAATGCAGCCACAACAAAGACTTGGGAATGGTTTATAACAGGGTGAGGCCAGAGAAAAGTGATTCCCAGAGAGCTTTTTGTGAAGTTTGCCAAAGTTACTTTTCAATTTTACAAAGAGAGGAGCACAATGTGAAGCGACTGTGTAAAAGTGAGTCACACAAAAAATCCACCTGCCGATCTATAGACTCTTTTTTACTCAAACCCAAAGATAGCTGTCAGACAGACCAGAGAACAGCAGGTGAGACGAACTTAGAAAAAATGTTCAACTTTAAACAAACATTTAACAATGTTTTTCTGATGAACTTTAAAAAGCTTGTGAAGTTTTTAAAAGTTTAAAAATGTTGTTAAACTGCAAAAAAAAAACAGGGTTAATAATGTTGTTGACTACCAGGCAAAGCAAAGATTGAATAATGTTATATGAGATCTGCATAGTTTCAAAGTTTATGACGTCGTCATAGTGTTTGGTAATTGTCCCTCAATACCATCTGTGATGTCCCACATTTGTGTGTGTTTTTTTTTAGATATGCTAACCCTACGATACACCCAAGTATCTGCCAGTGTTTTAGTCCTGTTTTTTAATAGTGATCACCCCACAAGCTAATTTTAGATTATTTATTACAGTGATACTTACATCCGGAATGTATCGCTACAAGATCTGCATTTTTATATTGACCGTGGAGAAACTCTTTTTTTTTTTTTTTTTGCTGGGTTATGACTGCATGCAGAACAGATTGACAATAAAGCTTGATTCGATTTGATCTGAGACACCAGCTCTACTTCTTAGTCCCTAGTTGTGTTCGGCAGTTTAGAGTTGGACTTTTTGGACTGAAGTTCCCTTTTTTAAACAGCTTCTATTTGAAGCATAGACTATTATTTGCTTGAAGGCTTATCTTTTTGGTTGTTTTTGACTGTGGTTTATTAGCTCTACATCATGGTTAATTAGCCCTGTGCTTACTTTGTAAACGGAGGACGCCCATTATTCTTTTTGAGTACCACTAAAGGCGACCCAAGAACCTCGACTTTCAAGAATATACTTTTTTCAACCCTTTGAAGTCAAGCTTTCGGATTCTGTTTTGTTTAATTCCCTTTTTTTTCCCTCCAGATTGGCTAATGATACAAGCAGACGCATTGCCTTTCTGAGCCCAGTTGTATGTCTTTATTCATGCTGACAACAACACATTGTTAACGTTCCGCCAAAATCCGAAGAAGCAGTTCACATACGTCAACAGACTTATTCATTATCACACTCCGAGACAATAAAATTCGGCGGCTCTTGCTAAGCTGGCATTTTTCATTACACTTGGTGGACACACGCAGATAGATTATCCTGCACATGTTCATTTTCTTTAAAGGGAGAATGAAATTTTTTTTTTTTTTTTTTTTAAAAGACGAAGGAGATAAAAAGGGTTTCTTTTAAGGCAGGACATGACAGAACACCCGGAAAAGAGAGAGTGGGTTACATTAAATGCAATACATCACCGAGCCACCTGCCTGCATAGCGCTAGACTTTTTCTCTGATTATATATTCTGTCCCTTTTCCACCACCACCGCACGTCTTTTCACATATCCCCTTCTTCTCTCCAACCGCAGTTTTTTATCTCGGCTCCCCTGACTGTGCCCCCGACACTCCAAAGCTCTGCTCCCCTCATTAACTCTCTTTCATGGAGCTGCAGATGACAATAATTGGTTTGAAAACTGAAGACAATGGCAGACAAGGATTATCCCTGGCTCACACACCCACCACCACCATCCAAAAACCCACCCCACGAGGACACGGCCATTCTGAATCCCCCCCCCTTCACTTCCTGTCCTTGTCTCTCTCGGGCAGAGGCGGCTTTGTCTTTTTTTCTTTCTACTTCATCTCTTCTAAACCACTGTCAAACCTTTTTCTTCTTATCTTTGCTGTCTTATCTTCCTCTAATTTTGAAGTTTTCTGGAAGTCCTTCTTCCTCCTGCTTTGTTCTGAGAGCTGCGAGATGTCTCCCTGAGGCGCGCACACACACGCGTACACAAACAAACAGGGAGACAGCTCTGTGAAACTCTAATGGCTTTTGATCAAACCTTGTGACTGATATGTCGTCTTTTCCAAGGAAGGCATGAACCTGCGACAGTGACAAGGAAAGCAGAACGGCTTTGACCCATGAACTTGCTACCATGTGTCGCTGTGGGGAACGTACGTTCATGATGATGTGCAATATTACTGTTTCTTTCCCCCCCCCCAAACATAGTATTTTGCATGTTGGACAACACATTGAACATGTTTGCTGTGTCCTCTGCATGGCTTAAGGTGACCTTTAAAACGGGGCTCCTTATGGCTTCCTTTTAACAATGTTTTAATACCAATCTTCCATAAATGTCATATTTGTGGAGTGCATTACAAATAGTCGTCTGGTCAACTGATTCTGTCACCTGAGCTGTGGATCTCTGCAGCTCCTCCAGAGTTAACATAGCTCACTTGTCTGTAGGCTACTTCTCTCCTTGCCCAGAGCGTCAGTTTAGGTGGACGGCAAAAGTCGGATTGTAGTCGCGCCACGCTGTTTGTTGTTTTAGATCTCAGTTTATGCAATGCTCCGGGAGATGTTCAGAGTTTGATAATGCACTGAGTACACAGAGTAGGGAAATCTTTGTACAGTTTTATAACCTACCCCTGCCATAGACTTCTTCATAGCTGCATCTGCGACTTGTAGTTCTGTTGCTTGATGTCCGTGCTACTTTTCCTTTGCTACTTTTCTCTGAAAAACCTCTGAGAACCGCTGTATTAGGTGACTTCTGTAGGCAATTTTATGCATTGCATATATTTTTAAGGAATATCTGAATACAGGGAGATAAACACAAATGCTTCTGAATTGTAAATAAATAAAATAGGGAAGGTAGTCGCGAAATAAAAAAGAAGGAATTAATCGCAAATCTGTTAAAAATTTATTGTAATTGATTTTTTTTTTTTGTTTTGCTCTTAATCAAGTCCTCAAACCTCTTCACACTACATTCAGTCATTCACACGTTAAGTGGTGAGGCATATTGTAGCCAAAGCTGCCCTAAAGCAGACTGACAGATATACAACCAACCATTAAACACGTTTTCCCCATTGTTCACTTCCAATACTGCCTAAGGCGTCATACAATGCAGGTCAACGGTGCGAAACGACTGCCACCCAATATGGCGGACGCGCTGAGTAGTCACGTGAGCGTGACGTCAGCTGAAAACACCCTATTGGCCCCACCAGGACCTCTGAGCAATGAGCAATGGGAGAAGTGGGTGAAGTGATTTCCCCCCCCCCCCACCTCCAACTGAGACAACACAGTTGGAGGGGGGTTCAAACCAGCAACCTGGCAGTTCCAGGATGAACTTCCTAGCTGTAGCGCCACTGTCACACACTTAGGTCATGAAGTCATCAATTCAACGATAATGACTTTTATTGTTTTTTTAGTTTGTTTTTACCTTTGGCATATTTTTTAAAAGATGTGAAATAAAAACAACATTAGATGGGCTGGTTTCAATGAAACCAACAATTTTCTGACTTTTGCTTAAAACGGCGCCATCCACTGTCACGCAGATACAGTGAATGCTCACAGTAATTTTAACTGCCCTAAAAAGACATTTGAAACCATGTATCCTTTTCCTCCACTTTAAACGTTATGTGGAAGAACCGCAAAGATTTCCCTACTCTGTGTCGGCCTGTCCCTATCACGCCAGAGCCCAAGACTTATGGTTTTAATGTGACACAATATGAAAATGTTCAAGGGGTATTAATAATTCCAAAAGGCACGGTAGTGCAGCGGGAGCATAAAAATTTTAATTATTGTATTAGTCTCCTTACTACCCCCCACCCCACAAGACATTTTATATCTCTTTCAGTTTCTCATAGTCCGTGGTCTTCCTCCTTCTATTGAGAGAAACTCACTTTCTCCTTTGCTGTGGCTTATCCCTCTATCCATCTCTTCCGTCCAAAGGGGCTCTCAGGTTTCTACTAGAACTGCTTTAGTGTAATTGATAATGGTCTGTAATTCACTTCTGGCACCTCTCGGCTGGTCAGGGGTCCACTCTTGTACAAGAACAGAGGAATAATCAGCAGGTGTGTGTGTGTGTGTGTGTGTGTGTGTGCGTACGAGAGAGAGAGAGAGAGAGAGAGAGAGAGAGAAAGAGAGAGATTTGTGAGTCTTATAGAGTTTGCAGTCTTATAAAAATTCTTTGAGTTTCTGCGTGGTTGTTCTTATTCTTGTGTTTATTTGTGTGCTGGAGATTGTAACCATTCTTGGTTGGACTCGACTACTTTTGGCTACTGTGGGCAGGTGCTAATACTATGCAGCAACGGGACGTTTTAGCCTCAAAGGTGACGCGTTAGTAAAAAAACAAGGGCAAACTTCAAGATTTAACTGGGTTTGACAGGGACAAATGTTGATGACCAGACGACTGGGCCAGAGCAATTCCTAAACGGCAACTCGTGTGGAGTATTCCCAGTCTGCAGTATCCATCAAAAGTAGAAGAAGAAGAAGGAAGAAGAAGTAATGAATACATGACAGGATCGTTGGCGGCAAATGCTTGTTGATGCATCTGAGGCTGTAAAGCGGCAGACTAAGCGGAATGACCGTGCTCACACCAATCCATCACCGAAAGCTACAACAATGACCCTTGTCAGCCAGCTGGACCACAGAGCAAAGGAAGAATGTTGGTGCGCTTGACTAATCACTTCTTTCTTTCACATGGATCACCAGGTGCATGTTTGGGGTTTACCTGAAGGACATATGGTACCAGGACACTATAGGAATAAGGAAAGTCGGTGGAGGTCAGATGATACTTAGGGGCCTTTTCTGCAGGGAAAACTTGGGTCCTGCCATCCATTTGAATGTGGCTTTGAAATATACCTACCTAAGCATTGTTTCAGACCATCTACAGTACTACTCTCACCGAAACAGCATTCCCTGACGAACAAAGTTCCCAAAAAAAAAAAGCAGAATCTGTCATGTCGTTTAGAAACTGAAGCAAAAGTTTATTTAGGCTTTTTAAAACCTAAAACCAGAAATAAAATGGTCTTTTATTTAAGAATGACGACCAACTTACTATAGCAGATGGTTATCATAAATTATAATTAGCAATATTATATCATATTATTTTTAGTAATATTAATAATCTTTTTTCAAAAGGCCATGCAGCATTTATGGCCCCTAAATAAGTTTTATTTAGCTGGACTGTGGGCAAAAATGGTTATTTTGATTGTAAAGGTTGCAGACCCATGAAACAGTTTCTGGGAGGTGGTCATAATGTTATGCCTGATATGTACAAACTGCAGTGTAAGACTTAATTGGGATCTTCTGACACACTGTATAACCTCCAAAGTTAAACACAATTTCCACCCACAAATGCAGAATGCAAACAAGCTCTGTTACAATGAGGCAACAAGGAAGCAACAACCCTCCCACCCTTGAGCAACAGCGGAGTATGAATAATAAAGCGATCCCATATGTTGCTGCTTGTAAAACTAGATCACCAACTGTGTGCCCAAGGAAGTTTGAGATGCTCAGGGGCGCCTCAGGGCATCTGGGGTGCTCGGCTTCAGACCTAGCAGGCTGTCCACTGCACGTTGCCCACCTCAGGGTGACATACACACACTGCGGGGACTTCAACGACCTCGAAAAGCATGGCAGCAGCCCCTGTAAAAGTTATATTTTGCTTTCATGTTTTCAAAAAGTGGACTCAAACACTTTATATATGTAGTTGAGTAGACTTTATGTTTTTATTCCGTTCTGCACACGTTTAACTTAAATATCGGCTGTTTTCGTGAGCCAAAAATAAATCAGTCTCAGTAAATGAACAAAAGTTTTTTTCTTCTTTTTCGAATCATAGAGGCTTCACAAAGCAACAAATTATTTGCTTCATAATATGAAACGACTTGATTTTAACAATCCCTTACAAACGTACAACCGTACAAATACAGTTGTACGTTCAGCTTCATGGAAGGTTGAAACATCTAAATTGACATGAGGGATTTGACTTTGAAGGTAAGAGGTGCTCCAAGAGCAACGCCAGGGTTCTCGAAAGCAGAAAGGCAGCTTCCCCTTTCATGGTTGGGGGCAGTTCCTGCCTTAAGCGCAGGAGTTTAAGTATCTCGGGGTCTTGTTCACACATGAAGGGACAATGGAGTGGGGTATCGACAGACAGGTTGGAGTGCACACTACACCAGTCTGTTGAGGTGAAGAAATTTACCCGTCGGTCTGTGCTTCTACCCTCACCTAGGGTCATGAAATTTGGGTTCTGGCCAAAGATGGCTCAGGCATTTGTTCTGAATGCCCACCTAGACGTTTCAGGTCTTCCAACTCAAGTCTTAAGTCTTTAATCCCATGTCATGTTTCAAGTCTTTTTAATAGGCAAGTGAAGTGTCAAGTGTTTTATCTGAAGTCCCAGAACAGTCCTAAATCCTTGAGAGGTAAGTTCTAATCTGGTCTCAAGACTTATCCAAACTTCATGTCAAGCTTCAAATGTATCATTCCAAGTTAATAATTAAGTTTAAGTCAAGTCCCACGTCTTTAGTCCCAAGTTATGTACAACTTCACAGGGCAAGTCCAAATGAAAGCTCAAATCTTTTGTCCCAAGTCCCAATGAACTCTTAAGTGGAGGTGGGAGTCTCTCATCCAAGTCAAGTCTCAAGTTGCTTTAGGTAGTCTCCAAGTGAAACTGGAGTCCAGGTCTGAGTTTTCATCTCTGGAGTAACCATTGTTGTTCAAAGAACTATAAATTGCTCATTTTATTTACATAGCAATGAAACATGCGCTGAATTATTACGATTTTGCTTTGTGCTGGGACTATTGAGTCTTCACCTTCTCCATGCACTATATCAGAGCCCTCATATTAAATGAAACTGTGCTGCACACAGATACACTTGTTGTAGCTAACTCTGTAAAATCGCTGTTTGTCAGAGCAGAGGGAGTGGAAGTGTTCTATGTAGATTCTTGCAGCACGACAATGAAAATAAAAAAAATGTGTTTTGTGGCAAATGTGAATTCAAGCAATAACTAACATTTTCGGTGTTACGGTGTTTAAGTATAAAGGGGAAACAATCAACTATGAATTCACATTCATCCAGTGTTTTACAATAAAACCATCAAATCCGGAACACCACAATTCTTGTAAACTGCAGGTAATGCCACAAAGAAAAGTAAGATTTGTTTCAACATGTTTGTTTCTTTAATGAATGTGAAATAGTAAAAGGAAATTCTAGACTGATTTCTAATATTTTACCCCCAGACTGTATATATAAGATGAACATAAAGCAACTTCAAGCCATTATTCCAAATTTCACAAAATGAAAAGTCAAGTGCTGACAGGTATCCATAAGAACCTTTTGAAGCACCACGCTTGGGATTGGGTCTCAGAGCGCCAAAAGTTGGCAATCATAAAGTACACAAACCTCTCCCACCTCCCTGCCTCTATTTGTTGCTCCGCTGCACTTTCGAATTAAGCCCACAGATTTGTTTTCTCTCCAACACTTAGTGGACTTATCAGGTTCTGACATGGGTGTGCTGTCGCTGTCACAGCGCTGGCCCGTCCCTCTCTTGGCAGCAAGCTGCAGAGTTGCTTTGTTTGGTGAGATGTGTTCAGCAATGCAATTTTCTCCGCTTCACAGGAGACCAGGAAAAGCATAAGGATTGAGGAGGCAGTAATTGAAAGGCAGTAAAGCTCATCGCAGGGGCCCTTTCTTGGAACTGTTCCCCCCTTTTTGTGTTTAGAATGCCTACATTTACTGTACATCTGTCATCGCTGACCAGCAGCCTTTTTGGACAGTCCGCTTTGTTATCCACAAATAATAATTGATGAAGGGCACGTGTCTTATTTCTTAAAACTGTGGATTGTTATCTCTGACACACATGCTTAGAATCGAACACTTTCACTTCAATCAGGTTTTAAAGTCCTTTAAAGATGTTACACTTGGCTGGAAAGTAGTTTTTTCTCTAACTACTATAATTAATATCCTGGTATGTAATTCAATTAGAAGGACAACGATCACGTTTTGTATATAAGAAAGGATGGGCCCACTTAAGATGCCGCTCAAGGAAATTAACATTTTATTTTAAAGTGCTTTTATTATTATTATCATTATTATGTATTCCTCTAAACACTGAGACCTTGATTTCTAAATGATTGCAAAGTATACTTTCATCTGAGAAGGAGACTTTGGATGATCAAGAAACAATGCCGTTATTTTTCTCCTTCATCCACGCATAAGACTTCTGATGTCACTAGTTCAAGATAGGCTTAACACGCAACAGCCATAGTTGTGTCTCCCCAAAATTCTTAAATGAGCTTTACTTCACAATCCTCTCAAGGCTTCAGTTATCCCTGCTGCCTGTGCCCATTTTTTTTTCTTCCATTCCACTCTGGTTCACTTTGTGAACAACCAGTTTACTCATACCCCTGAAATAATATAGTTTTTAACTTTAACTCTAATGACGTCCGAAGACACAATGAGGTAGGGCAAAAGGCATTTAACATTTTACCATACTCAACATGATAACTGGTTAACTCAGGCTGCCACTGGTTCTTTGGATCTTGGTAGAAAAATAAAAAAATAATAATCAGTGGCCAGCATATTTGGCCACTGCTGCAAAACCAATGCCACTGCAACTATATATTGATTGACACAGGGATATCATTAGTTAGTAACATGCTATGATATACAGATGTTTGAAATTGATGGAGTAATTTACTATGATTAATTTGGCTATGAATTAAATGAAAATCCATGTTGACAGGGAAAAACACTGGATTCCAAACCCTGAATCCTATTGCACATACACTATTGAGAACAGGAGGGTATAAAAAAGGCAACACAGACTTCACAGATGTGACGGGACTTGATATACAAGGTTTTGAATAGTAACTGATTCTGAAAGTTTTGTTATTTTGGTACTTTTAGACATAATCATTTGATACTGGTGTCCCGTTTAGAACATTGGGTGGGGATTCAAAGTGTAGCATTACACTGGTTTTGCTCATCTGCAGGACAGATGTTTCCATATTCATACAGAAAAGTTTTTATTTGAAAGTCAAATTATTGGCCTTCTCCTTTTTTCATTGCATCTTCTCCCTTTTGCATCAATTTAGAGAAATCATGACATTTCTTTCCATTTGTACGCCGATGACTGTCAGATTTATCTCCCCACAAAGCCAAACCCTCTATACTCCATCCAACCTCTCCTAAGGGCCCTTGGCAACGTCATAGAATGGATGAGCATGAATTCTTCTGAGCTGTAACAAAAAGAAAACATAGATGATTTTATTTAGTCCTATCAGTAATTCCCACGCCCCTCTTCCATACCCTGGACACCTGGAGCCATATGTTAAGCAACAGGTTTCCAATTTTGGTGTAATCCTGGATTCAGGTTGCACGGTCAACAAGCAGGTCAGCAGTGTTTTGCAATACAGTTAGTTTAAATTATGCCAGCATGCCAAACTAAATCCAGTCATGACAAAACATGATCTGGAGATAATAATTGATGCTTTTATCACAACTTGACTAGATCATCGCAAATTATGCTGGGATCAGTCGGGCCTCTCTTTAATGAGTTCAGCTCGTTCAAAGTGCTCGTCTTTTAACCCGTACAGTCAAACGAGAACATGTCATCGTCTGTGCTGTCTTCTCTCCGCTGGCTGCCTTCTCAGGGTTTATAAATGTGTTACTTGTCTTATTCCTTGGCACCTCTCTGAGTGGCTTCGGCCTTATGTATCCCCAAACGGCCCTTAGATCAGCTGACCTGCTGTGGCTGAAGCTCAGAGGAGATCGGGTCTGTTCTGTCACGGCTCCAAAATTATGGAACAAGTTACCACGAAATGTTTGACAGGCTTCTCTTCTTGCTGTCTTTAAGCCTCTCTTTAAAAACACGCTTATTTTCAGTGGCTTTTGAAGCAGTGTTAGTTGGTTTGTTGTTGTTCCTCTTATCTTTCTACAGTCTTCGTTTTAGTGTTATTAGGTTAAGTCTTGGTTTGAGCTGTTTTAGTTTTAGTACTGCACAGCCCTTTACATAAAAAAATGGTTATTTTGTTTATTTTTTATTTATTTTTTGGCAACAGTGACCTTTATTTGACAGTAAGCTGACAGAAAATGGGGTTGAGAGACAGGCAGGCAACGGTTCACGGGCCGGGACTCAGCCTCCCTTTAAAATACAGCGTTTATTTGAGGAATTTCAATCTTGAAGATTGTTAAGAGAGACAGTGAACGATATGTTGATTTTAGCAGCATCTGTGGCTTCACCCTTTCCTTTCAAAGCTTCTCCTGGCTGACAACTAAGAAGGAGCATAACTAGGTTTTGCGTGAATGTTTGTTGCCTGTCATTTTGGCCTGAGACATGATGTGGAGTCATGCTGCATAATTCAGAGGGGATAGAAGATTATGCGCCATCTGTGTCCATTTCCCTGTGGCCCTGTCAGAATTGATCCACAACCCTTGACCTTTTCGGAGTGCTTTCCAGCCGCTCAGTCCTGTCGGTGTGTGGCCATGAAGGCGTGTGGGTGTTTTGTATATTTGCCGTGTTTTGGGCATGACTCAGCTCACATTTCCATAACCTTTCCACTCCGTAACAAAGTGCAGGTCAGGCACACTCAGGAAGATGTTTCGCTCTGCTTTATGTTGTCACAAATCAAAGGTCAAGGTTTTTTTCTGCTGGAATGTGGAATGTTACTGCACCAAATAAACTGTTTGCTAAATGGGTCATACTGAATAATAGATATCTTCCTTTTTATGGCAGTGTGTGTGTGTCCCAACAAGCAAGCTTTGCGAATAATACACAATCCTAACTGATTACAAAACAAGAGACACGAGGGTGCTTCAGAATGTTGAACTGCAAAGGAGAAATGTAAAAAATAATATTAGTTTTTTATGCAAAATGGTGTAAAAAAAAAACCTGGCTATATGTGCAAAAGTTAATTGCAAAATCAAATGTGGACAATGACTAACCACTCTTTTTAGTTTCATAGCCGCACCAACGGCAGCGGCGGGTTTTGCCTTGGAACTCTACCATAATGTCAGACACTATGTGGTTTTGTGATTGTACAGGTCTAGAGGTAATCGCAAAAATCACACAGCGTCCGACATCCATGGCAGAGTTCCCAGGCAAAAACCGCTGCTGACTTCAAAGAAGACGTTCTGTGGACCAGCGTTACAATTGTATTGGCCTCCTCTGTCAAACCAAGCATGATTTGTGATTCTGCCACGACGATACTAGAATGTCATTCTCGCAGATTAATCAAAAACTGCTTCTTTCTGCTAAGAAATGTTCCTAAGCTTCGAACTTCGGTGCCAAAGGCTTAATTACAGATGATTATTCATGCTTTTATTTAATCTTGTCTTGACTATTGTAACAGCCTTTTGATATGTTTGAATAGGAAAGATCTTGGCCGTCTGCAGTTGGTGCAGAATGCTGCTTCAAGACTTTTAACCAATACAAGAAAAAGACAGCACCTTACCCCAGTTTTAATCTCTTTACATTGGCTACCAGTATATCTCAAAGTTCATTTTAAAATTTTAGTCTTTACTTTTAGAGCCCTGAGTGGCCAAGCTCCAGCTTATATTGCCAACCTTTTACAACCATATTCCCCTTCTAGTTTGAGATCCTCCAGCCAAAGGCTGTTAATGGTTCCAAGAACTAATTTCAGGACCAGAGGGGATCGGTCTTTTACAGCTGTGGCCCCCAGACTGTTGACTGCGTGGCCTTTATCTTTACGCTGTCTTTACTCTGTTCATTCATTTAAGAAGTAGTTGAAGACCCATTTGTTCTGGCTGGCTTTTAACTAGTTTTTGACTAGTTTTATTCTGTGATGTTGCATTAATGCTATTTTTTATTTTATTTTTTTGTGTTGTTTTATGGTTGTTTTTATTGCGAAGCACTTTGTGGTTTTTATCCTGTGAAAAATGCTGTATAAATAAAGTTTACTTACTTACTTACTAAAAGTGGAATGCTTTTGAAGGTGTTCATCCTGTTCCAGGGCACATAAAAGTAGTACAGCATTTAAGAAAATGAACATCATACTGGCAGTCAAACAGCGTGGTAGCAGTGTAATGGTCTGGTGCCGCTTCACTGCTTTAGGACCTGGATTACCTGCCATATTTGACGAAACCATATAATTTGTTCTCTACCAGAAAGCCCTAAAGAAGAAGGCCAGGCTATGCTATTTTCGGTTTGGGCAATCTAGCATGATGAAGGAGCTCAAGGGCATTTACTTGACTAATTAATGTTTTGTATGCTGGTAATTGTGACTTAAATTAATAAAAACCTTCTATGTTTTGATCTTTTTGTCATTTGGAGCTGGTGCTAGGTTATAAATATTGTATAATTTTTACATTTATATCTTCTCCTAAAGGTATATGTTGCTTTGGTGTTTTTCCAGTTGTTTTCCTTTTTGGGTGACGCTGTTAACAATGGTTTCAGGACAACAGATGAAAACTATAGCACACTTACTTCACTGGTTTACCATTGGCCGCTGTCCCTGTTGAGCAGCATAAATCAATGAAAGTAAATCCACAATAATCCAGAACACTGAAAGTCTATCTCTGAATAACTAAAACAATGGTTATAGAGTAATCAGGGTGGTTTGGATAGATTTTTTTTCCTCAGTAAATAAACTCATCAACTGAAAAGTGCCTTTTTATATTCACCTAGGTTATGCTTGTCTGACTAAAAACAGAAGAAATCCTCAAGGGTTCAAATACTTTTTCACAGCCTCGTAATAAATCTAGGACCTCTTTTATACACCAATATCATGATTTCCTCGAAAAACTGATTTACAGGTGTCAAGATGTCAATGTCGCTCTTCATACAACTGAAAATGTCTCCTACTAACACACGCATTAGTGCAAAGAGTGATATTTAAATGAAAGCAGACAAACATCTAAACCCTCTGCCTTACATGAACTGTATCGACCAATCAGCAGTGATTGCGCTCTGATAAACTTTCCCTCTGAACGTTGCTGTGACGCGGGGTGTTATTAATTATTGTAAAAGGCAGCCTTCAGCTTGTTTTGAACATGGCAAGAAAAGCTAGAGAAGTGTTTATTATCGTATTTCCTGTCCGCTATAATTGTTATTACAGTCTGAAATTAGATTTTTTTTACAGATGGAGATTACAGAGGGCGGAGAACTAATAGTTGTTGTTGTAGTTGTGTACTTGGATTCTCTAGTTATGCAGAACATATGAATTTAGCCGGTCCAGGTGCTGCATAGATATCTTTATATTCTTTCAGTTTTCTTTATATTTTTTTATATCAGTTTTTTCTGTTTTCTATTAGGTTTTTTTGAACACTTATGCCACAATATTTACTGCTGCGCTGCTAAGCAAGGTCATGGACTTCCATCTTACTAGTCTTGTGAATACGGCAATTATATATATATATATATATATATATATATATATATATATATATATATATATATATATATATATATATATATATATATATATATATGCTGGGCAAGTATTTTTCCCTTTTTCCCATTTGTATACCAGTGACAATAAAATCTCAGCCAGTTATTTCGTTTTTAACATAGTAACGTTAACGTTACACCAAAAAGTGATTTTACCGCTCCAAAGTTTGCAGATTGCACAGTTAGTTATGTGATTGAAAAGCAGATTTGTCTTCTTTTTGGTGCATGACTCTGTCATGCTCTGCGTCATGTGTAAAACAACTTTCCAGCCTCCATTGTTTACTTAGCAAGCTTGTAAACTCACTTACCCATCAAGTTCGTTAAGTATCGTTAACAGCACTTCATTTGGTCTCAACTGGTGTTCTTCAACGACGGAACAGACATGGATGGTATGTCTCCCCGTCCATAACTTTGACCCAAACTTTTTTGCAAACTGCAGTTCATTTCTCTTTAAATCTTGCTCATTTGCACAAACAATGCACATCACCTTAGGTATCATCTTTGCCCAAACGGGTTTAGTAAGGTAACATGACTGTACTTACTCCCTGATCTCTTCTGCAACTTGATTGGATCTGGGGATTCGAGGCAGTTGGTGGAAACAGTCTGGAAAAGAAAAAAGTGGATGTTAGTTAATCCAAGTAATGTATTAGAAACATACAATTAGGTCAAGGCTCAAGTCATTGATGTTAGAGTTTGAGTCAAGTTGAAGCCTTTTCCTTGTTTCATCAAGCTAACTGAGAAATAATTAAAACCATGACTTTGGTCCAACTTCAAGCCACCTGACTCATCTTGATCTGAATACAGATTAATACAGTTAAATGTCCTTTCTTAAAGCTTTGACCTTTAGAAGTAACTATTACTATGTGGAGTTAATGTAGCTTTTTTAATTTAGAAATCTATTGCAAGCTATTTTATATCTCTACAATGCAAACACGCTGATAACAGCTGCCAAATGTTCAAGAACAAGGCCTAGCTCCAGTGTGTTTGTAAAACTAGCATGAAATCAAAATAAAAACTTAAATACATAATGATTTATTATCTGTATTTGATGATTTCTTTGTAGATGAACACAGTTCGGTGTTCTTTCTTGGACTAGGCTCCGCCCTCACTTAAGCAGCATCCACTGGCTCCAAAGGAACAAATTAGCCGTGGGATGAGCTTGAACTGAACGACTAACTTAGAGTAATTCTGGCCAGGCGTGGGATGCTCGAATACAAAGTAGAACATGAAAGGCCAGGAGCCTCGCCGCTCAAACAGAACACCTCAAAGAGCAGACAGGCGAATGACACCGAGCTTTCTTTTGATCACTGACAAGTCAAAAATGGGTGCTCGGCAGTACTCCTTAACATCGCTCCCCACCTGAGTGATTCTCCTGAATCTCATCCCTAAACTATCTGTTCTTCATCTCCCCATATCAGCTTCTTTGATTTTTATCTTTTATTAGTTTGACCCCCGCCCCCCCTCCTTGCCAGGCCACAGCTGGTTGAGAAGTTAAGATCATTATGGGTCAGTATCGTTTTGATGAGATCAAATTGTTCCGCTTTCAAGGCACCCTTCAAATTTAGTGAGGTCGCACTCCATGTGCCTCTGCGACTGATGTGAGCCAGAATGAGGTGAGGCCACTCACTACGTGTCCCCGCCCATCAAGCACTTGCCTTTCTGGGATGCCTAGGTAGTGCTAATGTGGTGTAGATTTTCTCTCTGATTGTAATTAATTAGATCTTGTGAAGTGTGCACTGACAGGCTTCTTATTCTGATTAGAGAGATCAGCTTCCTGTGAGAGGCAGAACTAACGAGGCTGTCTGTTACGCAACGCATCTGCACCCTCAACCCCGCAGTTCTGTTGACACCTTAATGTTAGAAATCAATGGGTCCTTGCTTCTTTTTTTTTTTTTTTTTTCGGCTTGGACAGTCAAATTGGATTTGAAATAGGTTTTTCCATCACCGCCACCTTGACACCAAACAACAATGTCAGATCCAGAGTGACAGCAGTGCTGAGAGCAAACAATGTGGCAAGCAGAGCTGTGGCGGGAGGGGGAGGGGGCGGGGGGCACACAACATGGAGAACAACGATTTGTGGAAAGATGCCAAAATAATAGGTCACACTCATGCACAGGGGTCGACACAAATCCAATCTGGACCATTTACAAATACCACTGCAGGCTGTCTGTCCTGTAGATGGTTAAGGAACACATCTGATTAGCCTGCTTTCTGACAAAGTCCTTAGTTACTTCTAAGATCTCTAATGTCAGACCCTTATCTCACAGAGGAGTTACAGCGCTAAAGTATGGCGGTGAATCTTTACAAGTCCTACAAAGTAGAATTTTTTATTTTTTTAACTTGCGTTTGGTTTTGGTTGCTGTTATTTTCTAAACAGTGGCACCTTGTGTCTAGGAGCAATACTGCGGTGAGAGTGAGAGGTGACAGTCACTGCATCATGATGATGCTTCCACTCATTTGTTTTGATCAAGCAACGCAGACATATTTGCTGTCGTCACATTAAAAGACATGAAAGATTCCTTACTAACCGAAATCTCTACGTTATGTAAGGTAAATCAAGGAAATACTGCTGCATTTAAAACCTCTGCACACTTAACGCAGTGGCAGGAAAAGTTGAATTTAGGCGGACTTTAATGATGTAGCTGTGACAGTGGGTAACACAACAAAATAAGGGATGCACTTGAAATTCAGGAGGTTCCTTAATTCACATGGAGATAATGTGGTTGATTAATAGTAACTCTATTTCCCATAACTTGTGAGTTGATGATAGTGTCTTCAGCTGGACATTTTGCAGCCTGCTGTAGGCCCCCCATGACTTCTGTGATGCGGAAAATGTAAACGGCAGAATTCAACAACTGCAATCCTATGCAGAATAGCAATAAAGAATACTGTATAAGAATATTGTAGAATTTGGTTGAACGTCTCAAGGTTTCCTGAGACAAGAGGGGCTCCTTTCACTGATATTCACAGTGAAAGCCACGACCTCTTTCCCTCTGCTGCTCTCTGACTGGTTGATGCTGACGTGCTCAGCTAGACAGCAGGATGCCTGAGAACCGAACACTGTCGAACAATGCTATGAAAGCATTTATAAAGTAGGAAAACAGCTCTTTCATTAAATTTTATTTTCAAGTGATTAACTGGAACCGACAGAAACCACAACGCAGCCATCGTCAGCAGAACTGAGACTTGTAAAGCTGTATGTGCTGAGTCATAGTCCTTTAGCTGCAGAAGAGAAATGAAACAAAAGATGAGGTAGGGTGTTATTAGAACACAATGGCAGCTCCTTAAACCCGGTTTGTATACAGATCGGATGATTTCCGTCAGAAACGCCTATCTTCTGGGACCTTTCAGGTCTCCACTAATTGTGGAGCCCATCCCCCCAGTCTGGCTCCCCTTTGTTGGCTGGCGCCTTGACCTGCTGCTGGGTTGGTGGTCCTCTGATTCCGGCGCTGGATGCTCAGGTGTGTGCCTGCTCACTCCTGGTGGTTGCTTCACAGGGCCGGAGCTCCATGGCTCCAATGGGGCAGGGTGCCCCTGGGTCTCGGGTCTCTGGGCCCATGGCTGGATCTGCTCTGGCGTAGTTGGCAGCTGGCGGAGCCCGCGGGCTCGCCTTTGCAGCCCCCGGGGGCTTCGGCATTGTGGGCTCCTGTGCTCCAGGGGCCCTATCGGGCGTCTGGGGCTCTGGTCTCCCTGGTGTCTACCTCAGCGCCCTGGGGGTGCGTGTCTTTGGATCCTCACAACCACTATTACACACACAAGCAACTACAGGGGTTTGGATCCAGGTGCTTACAGATACAATACAGATAAACCCTACAATTAGCTTTGGCTGTCACTAAATGCGTCTTGTATTAAATAGTACTGTGTATTTTTCAATAATGTCAAAGGCGTTGGTTGTTTGTACCTGTGATACATTTTCTGTTGGCTTTGTTGTTCTTTCTATCTCTCTTTCTGCAGGCGTAGAAGCAGACTCCCAGGGTGTTGTCTTGTACTCTCTTTTACCTCCACTCTATTTTTATCATCTTCTCTCCCTTTTAACTTTTTGCCTTAACTTTCTCTCTTCCTTTATCTCGTTTCCCTTTCCCTTTCTGTGTTCAATGAATTCGAAATAATCCCAAAATAAGGTCCGATAAAGTTTGTTTTGCATGAGTATCAAGCGGAGCACTATAGCAAAAGCAGTAATGCTTCACTTGTGAAAGTAAATCTGTTAGGGTCACTTTGGCACTAAGGAAGCAACTCTACTGCCAGAGATGACGCATAAAAAAGCAACTCTTATCTTGCTAAAATATCAGCTGCTCATAAGTGAGTAAAGTGCTTCACCCTTACTGTACCGTAAACCATGTAATACCAATGGAACAAGTGGTAACTGTGTCAACAGTTGACAGAAAGGAAATGGGCAGTGACAGAAGGGGAGAAGACGGGCAACAAAGATATCAAGGTCCAGAATCCCACCCGTGATGTTTGTGTCAAGGACTATAACCTCCATATGTGGGTCCCCTCTCTTCCCCTAGGCCTATTGGCACCTCACAGCATTGATTTTAGGTTCATCCTCTCCCATCTTTTCTAGAGCAACTTCTGGAAGACGTTGTTTCGCCTCTCACCTTCAAATGCTCTTCTAAATCCCATTTTCACATCTGCTCAACAAAAGTTAGCTGACAACAAACCAAAATGGATGGCAGCCATTTAACAACAGTTGGATCAGACAATTCTTAGAGCTTGAAGAGTTCTTCCCGTTTGATTTTTGTGATATCTTTGGGGCTCGGGGGGGGATCACTGCACCAGTGCTCAGGATTGGATTTTTATTTTTATCTTATCACTCTTCAAGTTCGGGGAAGGGGGGGTGGGGGGGGGGAGAAAATTTGACGGCTTTCCTGAAGAGAAAACAAACTGCTCTCCCTCATGAAAGATGCTTCGACTTCTCTGCAAATGTGTACAGACTGAGTTAAAGGGGATTTACTTTGTGTAGAATGTTTTCTCAGCTATAGCAGCCTGGCTCTTCTGTTTCCCACAGATGGCTTGTCAGTCATGCAGTCTCTAACTCACCAGAGATCCCAGAAGCCTTCGAAAGATTTTTGCTAAACATGTTCCTGTGAGTCACTCTTCGTCAAACTTTCTCTCCTCTTTACTTTGGTTCTATGAAAGGAATGGCATTTTCACATTACACACAGACACACTTTTGGGGGGCTGCGAAGCGGCTTCTTTTTAATACACAATGTAGGTCCAACATAGAGAGGTAAGTGGGCCACAGAAAGGACAGTGCAATGGAGCACAAAGGTGTTTGTACAGCACGGAGACCCTTAAAAGAAACTTCAATTTAACTGTTGGAAACACAGTAATCATGGATACATTGTGCTCCATTACCGCGAGTCAGGCAGGTAATCAAGAGGTTGTTTCCATGAGTTCTTTCCTCATTAGCTCTCATTAGTGCTTTCCTCTTCACTGCCGCTTCCATCATCCTGATTACGACATCTTTAGATCTGAAGAAGTTGGCTCAACAAGAACAGAGCCTTGTTGAAAAGCAAAACTACAAAATGGAGCTCATTTATGCATTACGTGTAGCCAAATGCTAGTGGCACACTTGGCCTACTTAAATTGATTTTGGGGTTTGAAATTACCAGGACTCACTCATTGAGACGTTGTATTTGGATCATGGCAAAACATGGGAGTAGTCTATAACATTTTGATCAAAACCCTAACCCTAACCTAGCACTGGACGCTCACCAGGTTTTAAGTAGATCTACACAATGCAAAAAAAAAAAAAAACTAGAAACTGCAGCAAGAGAGAGCGACATAAGTGTTTGCAAATGATAAAACAGGATGTTCATCAACCCAAAAAATAACTGAGCAAAAAAAGAGCTACAAATTTAAAAAAAAAAAAAGGGCTCAAAGGTATGAGTTAATTTGAGTTCACAATCAGACCTCTCTAGCAAGAGAGAACTGGCTCAAACAGCCGTCCGAAACTAAATAGAAAAATACCTCAGGAGGTAACGCAAAACCTTGAGAAAATATTAAATGATTAAATTCTGTTTCACCTGAAATTTGGGCATGCCAATGACTGCCTGAGTAGTTCACAAAAGTACATATCCACAAGGAAAAACTAAGCTGATACAAAGTGATTTAAGCGTGCGGATGTGAAAGGGTTTTCTCACGGTTGGTTTTCCGCCCACCCCATGCAGCAAAGTTGTCCACCAGCTTTGTGTCACATAAGCGGGTGTGTGATGGAGCCTTCTACTCCAACGACAGCACCATAAGCAAACTCCAGGGGGTCCTGAAAGGTACCTATATGCTATAAAGGTATCCTTAGGACGCTCACAATGTGTGATGTTAGGGTCTGTAGTCATTATGGACACAGTAAGACCTCTTGGGTACTGGAAGAAGCCAGGATGCCTTCCCCAGCACTGGGACTTTCTCTTGGCTCAGGCTAATGTTACAGAGGTACTGCAGAGGGGCTGCAGAAGGCCTGATGGCTTGATCGGAGCCATCAGGCCTCTGGGGCAGAAAATATCTGAAACCGCAGCCCTTGATCCGCTCCAGTATGTCCAGCAACCTCTCCACCTGAGGCCCGGAGACAGACAGGGGGAGGAGGGAGACAAAGGGACCACCAGCGTTTCCTGATGGAGGAGACAGAGTACATCGCTTCTAAGCCTGTTTAACTACCTGTTTCATCATGACAGGAGGATTTTTTTAATATAGTTTAGCATTTAAACCACTGCCTCTCAGGTGACTGCGAGCAGAATTAGATCTAGATAGCACATTTCTGTAATATGTCAATCTGACTGAGGCGCGGCAGATGGAAGTGACCGCGTGAAAATGTCATTCTTTATTATCGTCCAGCCTTGCATTTTAGCTCTTTGACGGCTTGTTTTTCATATATATATATATATATATATATATATATATATATATATATATTTATATAGATATCCATCCATCCATCCATTTTCCGAACCGCTTAATCCCTCATGGGGTCGCGGGGGTTGCTGGTGCCTATCTCCAGCGTTCACTGGGCGAGAATAAATATATATATATATATATATATATATATATATATATATATATATATATTATATTTATATATATATATATATATAAAATGTGGTATATATATATATATATAAAATGTGTGTATATATATATATATCTATATATATATATATATATATATATATATATATATATATATATATATATATATATATATCAAAACCTGTACACTGTGATCACACACTGTCTCTTTCTCCTGCATTGTTTATTTTGCAATTGCTTACATGTCAGTTGTTTACTTTTAATCACTGCTGCACTTTATACTGTAATTTACCAGCTGTATGCAACGAAATTTCATTCTGTACGCACTCTGTGCATACAAAATGACAAATAAAGTTGTCTAAGTCTAAGTCTCTAATATATATATACAGTATATTGTACCGTTCTATCCCTGTTATGGAGAATCACAATGCTTTCGTGTCATATAAGCTCCCTTAAGGTCACATGCATCTCATTTAATACATTTATTTCTGTAAGATGGGTTTCACATGGCACACCGCCACAGGAGTGCAGGAGAGCACACTGCTGCCGCTGCCGCTGTTACTCACAATCTGTCCAGAAGGAAAACGAGCCGCCTTGCATTATTCATTTCAAACAACCCAAAGTAAAACCAGCTACGTTCCTTTACTGGATAAGCCATCTCATTTCCATCGCATCTGTCAATTTAGTCTCTCTAAAATTTTATTGAACCTGCAGCTTCCATGGCTATAAGAATCAAAGACGTAGTGAGCCCTAACAGCAGGGTGGCGCCACCCCTCCCACCTCCTCCGCGCTGAGAGCGGCTCCGTTGAATTGATTACGACCATAAAGTGCGTACCACCTGTAAAGCGGCGCGGCGTGAGCAGTGTTTGGATGCCTCCTCTGGCGCGGGGCCGTCTTTAGAGATGTGCAATTCCGCTGATTGCTTCGGCTCGCGATAGCAATTGTGAAAGTTGCCACAATCAGGCCTTTTTGAGGACATCTCGCTGGAGGAATTTGTATTGGTTTCAACAATGGCGTGATAAACGAGGGGCTTGTATCAGCGCTGATTAATGAAGTCTTCATTATCTCCCGCTTTCCCTCCGTGTTTCACTCTCGCTCGCCCGCGCCGGCTCTCATCGCCTCGCATGGTTAGGCTGCATAGATTTTGCACTTCGTGATTGGACTGGGAACAATAGGACAGTGCTTCTTCCCCTTCTCCTCCCCGCCGCAACTCGTTCTTTTGTCTCCATTCTCGGTGACGGATTGACTCAACTCATGAATGTCACTTTTCCTTGTGTGCGTTTCTTCCTCGTTTTGTGCGAGATTTGTCATTGACTCTCGGCTGTGAATGGCGAAGGCGGCGAACGAGAAAGCCTTTCTATTTATAACACAGCTGACTTTTCATCCTCCCCTGTTTGTAAACGGCTATAAACACCAGTTCATAAAAAGTCCATTGTTGTGCATATGTGGTTCTAGATGACATGACTAAATGTCAAACTCTGCCAGTGTTGGATGACATTCAACACTCGGAGCGCTCAGCGCTTGCAATACTACAAGCCAGCGCACATATCCCGTTTGATGGAATCTATTAGAGAAATGAAATTGCCCTGAGTTAATTTGATCTGGGTAATATTAGCCTAATAGAAGAGCATCGTGTTCCAAGCTGAATTTAAATCAAGGAAGCAGAATTACACATTCAAATGGCTCGCAGCTGCAACCTCTGGAATGCAAAATTGGCTGTTTCAAGTATACCCCCCCCCCCCCCCCCCCTTTGCTATTCCTCCTCCCTACTCTCTGTCTTTTTCCCTTTTCCGCACTCAGTCACAGACTTGACACAAAAGACTACAGTAATAACAAGAACCAGCTACTGTGCACCAGAGACAAAATCTTCGCTAAGTGAAATGGATTGCTTTAGTCTGTCAGTGCTCCTCGCAAGTGACGCAATATTGGAATTACATCCGTCACTCATCTCTACCGCCAAGATAAAGTAGCAATGCCTCATCTCTTTTGATGCTGACAAACAGGCCACCTTCAGCAGAAGCAAAGCACACTGTTCTGAAGTTGCACGGCACATGTAAGCTACTGCATTATTCACTCGCTGGCCACTTTATTAGGTACACCTTGTGGTGCTAAAAGATACCATTATGAGTCTCCCCCGTTCTTCCAAGACTTCAGAGATCAACAGGGTATTTTCACCTCACAAATGCCGCTCTTTGGATAACTTCCCGCTTTCTTAGCAAAACTGGTTCTGCATGAAAATCCGAGTGGATCAGCAGTCCTCAAAATACTTATCATAGCCCATCTGGCTCTAGAAATCATGTCAGCCGCAAAGTCCTTTAATTCCCTTTTTTCATCTTGCTGATGCTCAGTTTAAATTCCGTCTTACCATCCTCAGCTTTTTGCAACCTTGTGATTGATTGATTGATTCACTAACAAGCCTTCAACCAGAGTAACTAATAAAATGACCAGTGACTATTTATTGTCAAGCATAAACATGTTTGATGAGACTACTTTTGTCTTCAAACCAGGAGGACGTTTTCTGCATTTGTTTAGAAGCACAAATATGGCATAATCACCCAACATTAGAAGTTTTCAAGTGCTTTTTGTACAGAATATATACTGTTCTGCTATTTATGAAATAACACATGTACAAAAAGCCATTATTAGCTGATTAATTAGTAGGACTATCTGCTCAATTTGCCATCCTGTAGTCGGCTTCTTTACAAAAATGCTTTTTGTGGCTTTCCAACTTTAGTTTAAAAACAGTGTTATGGTACTGTGTTACGTAAGAGTGACGTGTAGCGTTTATTTTGCTCTAAAGCTATGACTTTCGTTGTTTTTCTCTAACAACCAGAAATGTTCACAAACAGCTGAATCTGTTTTTTCTTGTAAGCGAGAAAGAAGTGTAGCCGCTGTTTTTAGACAGTTGGACAGCAGCGTGCTGGTAGTGGAAGGGAAGGGGCAGCACCTCATTACAATACGCTCTTTGCAGTCGTGGGGAACTTCGGCATGTTTTATGGCACCTAACTGATCAGAACATAGAACAGTATGGCAGTGTAATGTTTTAACGATTATGTGAATGTCCTTTTTCAAACTTTGGTTTGTACCTTTGCAACGATAACTGCCCCCACCCTACTAGACAGCAAATGGATGTATCTGGTATGGACAATTGTTTTTCCTTTCCCCTAAAACAGAAAACCTATATTATGATCATTTTTAATTATGCCATTAAAAACAGGTATGTTGTTGAGGGAAAAGTTTAGTACGAAAAGAATAATTTTGGAACTTTGACATGTTTGTTATTTTACAACTTTTTGAGGCTTTCCTTTGAAAGCCATTATTCCCTAATGTTGATAAATTGTTCATAAATGAGCTATTTTACTGGAATTAAGCAGCATTGGTCATCACAACTCTCAAATTAAAGTCAAGTAGTAAATCACACAATTACTGTACTTGATTTTTTTATTTAGATTTTTACTCACAACTTTTAAATACATTTGTAAAAACACATCTTACTCTTGGCAGTGTTGCATCAGTGCTAACTGGCAGGACTATCCTGACAATGGGCCTGCCTGTAAAAGTCCTGTTTCTGAAGCTCTTTTCTCTGTTAGTGTTTGATTGCAACAAAACCGTCTTGTAGGCTCGGATCACTGGATGGAGCCTGGATAGTGTTACAAGCCCAGATAGTAGAGGAAATCTATCTCCTCTATCTCCATTAAAAAGAAGCGTTTTCACCGCCTCCTACTTGCCACTGCCAAGACAGGAAAAGACAGTTTCCTCCTCAAGGTTATCTTTGGGTTACAAGCTGTGTGTTTTACGCTTGTGCCTATGAACGTGAAATATGGGGCACAACAAGCAAGGCTCACCATTAACCTAATGACATATAGACTTCTACATGCTCATTTTGCGCCCTAATGACTTGAAGTGTCATTGGGCCCCTTCCATCTGCTCATTACTGGAGTTGTGCCGAGTGCATGTTTCACTCTGGGCAGTGACATTAGTTAGCTTTAAAAAGGTGCTATGAGGAGAATAAATGAGGCTGTTTGCTGGGAAGACAAAATGTGAGGAGAATAACGTAATGTAGAGAAAATAAGAAATAACAACAAAAGGCGAGGATCGATCTAGCTCTGTTTGGACGTTGCCATCATAGGTTCTTTACATGACATTTATATATGAAACTGCTACCACACATTATACATTATGCAAATTTAGAAATCCTTTGGGCACTAATAGTATTTTTTTTTTTTTTTTTTGCATTTCATATTCTTCCATTTTCATGCATTTATTATTCAGCATCTCTGTCAGGACACGAGCGGAGTCTAATTGTCAATATTGATCCCATTAGCTAAGTCTTCCATTCATTTTAGTCTCCCTTTCTCCTTCCCATAGAGTTGTAACACCCATGTCAGATTTTATGCAAATGCATTCTACGTGTAGTAAACCAGTTCACCAAGTAACCTAGCAACACCGAGTCAGCTGGTTATTGTCTGGCCATCCCCCAGCTGGTCTGTCTTTGATTTGCATCCTTGGACAAACCTGTAGTTGGAGTATAGTTGCAGCATTTGGAGGAGTTTGAAATGTCACTGCGCAGGAAAACAGCAATAGCAGTGGTGAAATTGTCAGCCACTGTCAGAGGGATCCACCACAGTGCATAATGTTAATTCGTGAGTAATCTCTACTAATTACTCTTGTTGTTGGCTCCTTGCATTTTGATGCTCTACGTTCATCTTTGTATAGGGAAAATAAAGTTTCAGTGACTGTAAAAACAGTCTGGGGATAAAACAATGCACGCTTTGTTACTTAATAGCTAAGCGTTAAATGGTGGTAACTTAAAGTAATACTTTTTTGTAGAACTTTATTAATCCTTTCAAAGCTGTATAGGCCTGGACTTTGACTGGGCCATTCAAACTTCTGAATTCTCTTTTTTACAGCAATTATTGAAAATCTAAAAAAAAAATGGGGGCAGTTTTTGACTTTGATGCTAAAATAAATGCAGTCATTGATTGTCTATGACCGTCTTTAGAGTAAATGAAAAACACAATTTTGCCGCTTCCTTCTGATTTACAAGAGACATTTTAGTCAGGTGTTGCTTATATTTACAAAAAATCATGCTTTTATCATTAGAAAAATAATAATTTACAAGAGGAAAGCACAATCTACCCAGGAGTGAACATCTGAGAAAAATTCACAAGGTCACAGCATTTGATGCTCAGTGAAAACTGCTAAAACAGCTATCTGATATTTTACTAGCAACAATGTTAGAATTGATGATACGTCCATTGTGGTTAACAAATATAACAAGTATTTTTTAAGTGAGACTCATATCTGTAAACAAAATTAAAACTGCAGAAGTCTTACCAAATTCACAAACTATAGGCCTGTTTCTCTGCTTCCACACTTTTTCCAAGAATTTAGAAGAACTATGTATTATTAACAGACAACGTTCATTGATAAACACAAACAACTTTCTGAACATCAAAATGAATTTTTATCACAGAGAATCACAGCATTGGCAAACCTGTAATAAACAGAGGAAATTGCTGCCTCCATAGATTATAAGGAAGTTTGCAATGTACTAAATAAATCAGGAAATTAGAGCATTGCAGTGTACGGGGGGAGGGGGGGGGGACTGGTATATGGGTATAGGTGGTCCTGAAGTGGATGAAGAGTTATTGAAGTAACAGGCAGCAATTTGTGAAAAATGGGTGATCATCAATTATGCTTGGACATTGCTTGTGGTGTCCCCCAGGGGTCCAGTATTGGGACCAAAACAGATATTTCCTACATAAATGGCATATGCATGGTTACAGGTATTACACGGGTTTTTCTGTTTTCAGATGATACAAATATTTTCTGTACAGGTGAGTGCTTACAGCAGGTCTTGGATGATTTCACACCATAGATTAAAAAAGATTTAAAAAAAGAATAAAAAAAAATCAACAAAAGACTCAAATTGTATTTAATTTTGGAGAAAACTAAGTTCATGTTATTTTGCAATTATTAAGGAAAAATAAATGTGACAGTCATAATAGATCATAAAGGTGGAAAGGGTAAATTTAATAAAATTCTTGGGTGTGATTATTGACTACAAAATCCACTGGAAATAAATATGTTCAGAATAAACCATCAAGAAGTGCCGCAATTCTTAGTAAAGCCAAAATAAATTTTTAATTAGAAAGCATTACATATTCTCTACTGTTTTTTTTTTTGTTTGTTTTGTTTTGTTTTTTGCCAGACCTGAGCTGTTGTTTAGAAGCCTGGGGTAACACCTACAGGACATCACTGAAACCGCTCTGCACCCTGCAGAAAAGAGCCATTAGGATGGTTCATAAAGCTGGCTATCACAACCACACTCATCCATTATTCAAGCATTCTTGCTGGCTAAAATCCTCAGATCTGGTAGAATTTCAAACCTCACAGTTAATGTATAACGCCATAAATAAATAGCTACCAGAGAGCATATAAAAACATTTTGTTAAGAGAGAGGGAGGCTATCATGACACGGATAACCTAAATTTCAAATTCTTTTGTTTTTGAACAAAATGAAGAGAATGCATTTCAATAAGTGGTGTCAATGTAGGCAGCAAACTCAGCATTGAATTAAAGGAATGTCCGAGCATGAGACTGTTTAAGAAAAGGCTGAAGCTGGTTTTCTTAAAAAATATATAAGATGTAAGAAGGGCATTGAATGCCACTGGGTACTCTTAGCCACTGTACACGCATATATACGTACTTTTGCGATGGTTGTGGTCGTGTGGGCAATTGGCTGTAGGTAATAAGGGTCTGAATGTAGATGTAAATTTGTATATGTATGTTTGTATGTACAGCATGTACAGTATATTGATTTATCTGTTTACGTAATAGACTTTGATTAGTATGGACTCATACGTAAATTAGGAATCAGGAATATTGTTGGTGTTAAGGACAATAGAAAGGAGAAGGGAACAAGTTTCACTTCTTCATAACCCTTTTCAGACATAATCACTACATTATACCTATAATATAATTGATTGCACATATCAGTATTTATACATAATGTTTGTATGGCCTAAACTTAGAATTTCACTTGTCTAAAATAAAAATCATCTATTCAGGATGATTAGAGTGAGCAGGTCTCCCTTGCCCTCCACAGATAGGTGATATAGACAGTGGATGCATGGACATATACTTATATAAATATATATTTAGCCACATGAAATGTGCACCTGGCAATGAGCCTGCCATACTTTTTTTTAATAATTAAAACTCAAAATAAATTGGGTGGTCTAATAGTTTTCTAAACACCAGGGATTCTTGTCCTGTTTTTCATGGCTTTATAAAGATTCTTCAGGATTTTTTTATGAAACACATGGCTTCACTCATATCAATGGTTTTTGCATAATTTCTCTTTGCAAAACCCTTTGCCAAACCATAAAAAAACATTTATGCATACATGTTTTACATTTGATATTCCTGTGGAGACAGCTGAAGGAATAACTACAGTCTGTGTCTTTGTGACAAGATGCCAGTCTTAAAGACACAGGGTGTCAGATTACTAAAGATACACTATGTTATGGATAGAGAGAGAAAAAAAAGGCTTATCTCGCACATTAAGTTGCCTGTTTCATACTTTAGTGATTCATAGGTCAGTATTGGGTTTTAAAAATACTCATCGGCCTGAAAATGGTCAGATATAATGTCTGGATTGAAAATTAGCGATAAAGCAACCTTTGTTCTGACTGTCAGAAACCCCAGGGAAGCCAGTTACAAAGTCCCTGCAATATCTTAACAAATAGTATCAAGTAGTGAGTTGCTTTATATTTTTAAAAAGAAAAAAACAACTTATGATGACTGACAAATCCTGTAACTACCAGAGAGATATAAACAAATGCATCAAGCAAAAAAAAATCAACCAAAAAGTTTAATGAAACTGCGACTGGCTGATCAGTTTAATACAAACTAAGGATAATACTTAGTTAGTAAAGATATAGCATTTTAAAATATGTGAAAACAGACAATGGAAATACATTTTAAAAAATTCTAAGGAAATTGTGATTTTACAGTTATGACCAAAGGTCTCTCACCGTTTTCTTTCTTGAAATGTATGTTGGCATATTGAGGTGGATCTTAACATATAGAAATTGTGTGAATTTTACTGAACATCAAGTCCTTTTACATTTTTTGTATTAGTGTCGTTTTGTAAAGTGTGTTTATTGTGCATGTGTACTAGGAGGAAGATGTAGGATTCACAGTTTAGCATCAAGATGAAATTTGTTAATCCGGTTGTGACGTCACTATCTATCCATCTTTAACCATGAAATTACCATCCGGGGATAAAAGTGAAATGTGCAAATGAATCACCACAAGTTGTCACCAGAATTTACTGAATCAATCAGAAAATAGGGCAGACTGCCAGTCAGTTGGCACCACCCTGAGACGAGTGAATTTTCATCAGTGCATACAGGGTGTCTGCATAGCATAGGATGAACCAAAGTAATTTTATTATCGGATCACACATTTGAGTAGCAAAAATATTCAAAAGCAATGGTCCATATGTGCAGGGTATATGGCTTCTCTTAGTTGTATTGATCATACTTTAGGATTTTTGACAAAACCTGGATTTTCCTGGATATCTAATAGTACATGAATGGTAAATGTCTTGTACTTGTACAGTGCTTTATCTAGTCTGATGACCCCAAAGCGCTCTGCACTACAATCAGTCATTTACCTATTCACACACCCATTCACACCCTGAGCTAAGCCATTGCTGGAGTATAAGTCACCTAAAATAGCATATATCAACCTATACCACTGAAATACAAAGTTGATACGCAATAGTGTGATTGGGTATATAAGGAAAACCACTGAAGCCTGAGCCTAGTATGGGAAATATCGTCAGTTTTCTAGATTGGAGAATAATTGTCGTGTGGTCTGGTGGTTCCAGTCTTCCAGATCTATCCAGTACCAAAATGGTGGGATATTTAAGCTAAGCAGAATGGTGGTAAAAATGATGCAGCCATCACACAAAGTAACAACTGTTCAAATCTATGTGTGTGTGTGTGGGGGGGGGGGGGGGGTTAAGATATGGCTTTGTTCCCATTGGTCAGGTGTTAGAATGGCAATTTTCAGCTGACTGAATATACTAGATAAGATAAGAGATTCCTTTATTGTCCCACATTGGGGAAATTTGGGTGTCGCAATGGCAAAAACACAGATTACACACAATTTTTAGTAATGGAAAAAAACAAGGCAATCTATTCTGAAGTTAGTTCTAAAGGAACACAGAATGAGCTCTATCAGTAAGGTCAATATAAAAAGTATAAAGAGTAAGTAACAGTACTACATCACTAAATCTCATCCTTCACTGAGCTTTTTTGTGCTATGATGGAACAGATTTTTTTCAAGGTGAGAATCCCAAAAGTTATTGGATTGAAATTCAAATATTTGTGATTTGTGGACCTTTTTGTTAAATAGCTGTTGGACAAATCAAAGTCTAGAACTTGATGTGAAAGAGAATCTTTGCGATGATTTGAAGTAGACTTTATTCAGCTGTTTGACTCAATCTTACTAAACCTGTGTGAAGAAATTATTGAAACTTCAAGTAGGAATGACTGCACTGGTATTTCTCGAAGCTCATTGTGAATATTGTCAGGATAAAAGCAGAGATACATTTGTTGTAGTAAAATATTGACATAATGCTATTTTTTTTTCAAGCTGACAGTGTATAAAGAAATAATGGCTGGTTCAAAATATTTGATTAGGACTTTGTATTTAGAAACAGCAATGGTCAGCTCGGGATACTTCCTTGCTCCACCATTGGTGTCCACAGCTCTCCTGAGCAGTGTGCGTTTTGCTCATTTATAACTTAAACAAAGGCTTCTGCATGTCTTAGCTGTGGGGTTTCTTCCAAACTAGAAAAACAGAAAGCAGAGATTCTGACTTGGCACAAATAAACGTTTGTGTAATATATTTGAATGATGAATAGTGATAGTTTCCTATCAGTCCTGCAGATTAGTACTTATTAGTACTGTTGATGCTACTTAGTGACACTGAGAGAAATTAAAAGCATCCCATGGTGTCTTTGCCTGTGTGAGTTTTTTTGTGTCCAACCACCTTTCCTTCCTTCCTTGTTTCCTTCCTTCATTCTTCCTCCGTGCTTCCTTGTTTTGTGTCCAACCACCTTTCCTTCCTTCCTTGTTTCCTTCCTTCATTCCTTCCTCCCTTGCTTCCTTGCTTCCTTCCTTCCCCCTTTCCTTATGTTCAGACTCCTTTCTTTTGTTTTTCTTTCTTCCCTTGCCTTCCCTTCCACTCCATTCCGTACCTTTTTTCTTCCTATATTTCAGTTTCTGGTAATTTCATGGCTCTAGGTTTAATGTCTGCCCATTGCACATGTGTCATAAATTCACTAAACTTTAGCAGTTTATATTTTACATTGATTGTAAAGGACTGAGAATGTAGGTCTGAGGGCTTCTTACATGAACAATGATATCCCTGCGTTGCAGCTGAGTCCCACCAGATGCCTCCTGTAGCTCTGCAAAGCTTTCTTCATTCATTAAAGCTCACATCAGGGCAGGAAACTGTTCGCTCATTGGTGATTTATGAATGACCAGAAGCTGCTTAAGAACAGTTGATCTTTTTGGCCATAACTGTTTTGTGAAATGGCTTTAGACTAATAGCATTGAGCAATAAAAAATAATAAAATCAATTCTGAAGACCACAATTTGCCTGCAAATGTTCATGCACAGTGTGCATTTGTATGCTGTGGGGCTCTCTAGAGAAGGTCAAGGCCTAATGTGTAATAACTACCTGTCTGAATCAGCCCCTTATGCTATTCTTCTATTGCCTTTGATCGCTACCCCCTCCCATGTTATCAGAGGCAGAGAAGAAAAATGAAGGCAAAGTGCAAGTGAGCGGCACTTTGCTAAGTAGTGTTGGTATTTTCCTTCTCATTAGTTCTCAGTCAGAAGCTCTCTAAGGCTGTTTTCAGTTAAATAAACATGCTTAACATGAAGTTGTGGTTTTTCCCCCAAAAAAAATCAAAAATAACAAATGTGAAACTGGAAAATTCCTAAAGAGCAGAGATGTACGCCTTGAAGGTACTTATGTGTTCACATTTCTTATGAGGCAGTTTTGGAATAAAATGGAGACAGATCAATCGACATAAATGGCTAACAAACTCAGTAAGCCTCTGAGGTTTTCTAAAGAATACAGTTTTATAATTCTGGCATCAATTTGATGTTTTCCTTGTTGCATATTGATTTTATTATAACCTTCATTGTCTCCCAGTGTCATAGTCGTGACATTTGCAAGGATCTATAAGAGCAATGTATTGCCATGTGATGGATATTCCTTAAAGCGAGCTATTGGGTTCAGAAATTATAAAGCAAAAAGAGCTGTAACGACATCCAAAAACTAAACAGCTTTGTATTAACCCATCACTTTCAGAAGTCAAGCTCTGGTACCTGAGTAAATGGAAAAAATTCAGTTCCATAAAAAAGTATACATCTGGTTACAATCATAAACTGCAATCCGTTTTATCAGGATTTTATGTGATAGACCAAAATGGTACAGTGCATAATTGTGAATGGGAAGGAAAAGATTACAGTTTAAAAAAATTGCAAGTCAATTTTGAAAAGTGTGGAGTTCTATATTCAGCATCAATGTTGTCAGATAACCATACATAAAATTATGTGACATCAATTGTGCTCAGAGGTTGCCAAAATAAATAAATAGATTTCAACTCTGTGTCGAGTAATCTCAAAGGTTTGTTAGCATTTGTGAACAAACAGCATTATAAAGACAAAAGAATACAGCAGACATGTTAGAGATAACATTTTGGAGACGTTTAGGTTATAAAGCAATATTTCAAGCATCTCTCTGAGCACTTCTCATCCATTTGAATACGGAAAGGGTCTGCTACAATTGCAGATCTACAGAGCCATGGTTGTCCACCTAAACTGACAGGCTGGTTGAGATGAAAATTAATCAGAGAAAAACAATACAGATGCAAAGATTCACAGCTGCAATCAGGAAATCCATTGACAGGACAACTATTAGTTGTGTTTTCCACAAACTGCCCATCGATGAAAAGTGGCGAGGAGAAAGCCATTGGTGAAATACAGCCATTAGTAGTCCCATTTAAAGTTAGCTACAAGTCACGTAGGGACAAAGCAAACTAGGGAAAAAAGTCAGATAAAACCATAAAATCTAACTTTTTAGCACAGATGCAAAATGCAATGTGGGGTGGAAAACTAACATTGCACATTGCTCTAATAATATTCTGCCCTTCACAGGGCCGTTCTGGAAGAAAGCTTTTTTTTCCCCGTAAAAGGAGCAGAGGTTCTCCACCCAGCAGGAAAACTTCCTAAACGTACAGACAGAGCTATGGCTTAAAGGTGCATAGTGCAGGTTTTGAAGTTAAATATTATCTATTTTCTTTCCCATACATGCCCTCACAATTGTCCAACGTGTAAAATGAGTTATCCTCTATTTACCACAGTTGCCTCTATAGGCTGGATTAGTCCGTTCATGAGAGAGGGATTCGGGCCAAATCCTCTGGCCGTGCGCTTGGGTGTGACGCTCTGCACGCTCTCATTTGCCTGGCTACTTTGTTTAGTCTCCGCCGTAATCATTGCATTAGCAAGAGAACATAACTTCAATATTTATACCTTACTTATACTAAGACATTACGCTTCTAAAGAAAAGAACTGTGCAGTCACAACAGCAGATGCTTTTCCTCTTCTCCTATGCACATGAACAACACTGGTGTAGTTTCAACTTGTCGCCAGAGGAGGCATAAATCCTGGAATTTACTACATGCTCCTTTAAATAAAGCATATTCATGTTAAAATTATCCAGTCAAAATCCAGACCGAAACCTAATTGAGAATCTGTGGCAACGCTTGAAAACTGTCTTAGATCCTCTAAACCTGGTCTGACTTAGCAAAGAATAAGCTAATATTTCCATCTCCAGATGTGCAAAGCTGGCTTTGACATATGCAGACATGCGTCTGTAAATGCAGCAAAGGTGGATCTAATATGAAAAAGATTCAGGGGTATAAAAAGATGGAAAAGGCATTGTAACATATTTTATAGCTGAGAATGTTGATGCAAAATCTTCTTTTTTATGTTTTAGCTAATAAAGAGCAACTCTGCAGACTGTAAGTCAGTGAACCAGAGAGTGCCGTTCTTATTAAACACCAGTAGTTTTAGCTCTGTGAATAAAACTGCTCTGTCAGTAAAATGTATCAGCTTCAACAAGCTGACCACGTTTTTTTTGTTTTTTTTTTTAACTCCAGCTACTTGTGGTGCATTGAGTTTAAGGTGCTTTCACTGTAGCCCCGCTTTCTTGCACCATGTAACACCTCTGCAGTGAAAAAGAGAGACAGAGTGACAGTGTTGTAATTTGCCTTAGACACATAACAAGATATCAGGTGTCTTGGAACTTGGGCCCATTTAGACGGTTTCATTTAAACACCTTTGTCGACAGGAACTTCACCACTGGAGCTAAGTTCTGCTCTGCTGCATATAGACAAGTATACTGACCTCAGTGCACCTATTAAAGGTGAAATCTTGCCAGGTAAAATTATAAATCTATTGAGTAAATTTGTATTTATAAAGAAAGGATTTGGTTGCAATGTCAATAATTAAAATAGATCTGTGATTCCTCACTTAATCATGATTACCAACACAGATACATGCTAACTGGTTTTTGATTTGGTGAAGTGACAAAACATGATATAATAAATAACGAACCTGTTCCTGTACTGCTTTGAGTCTTCGTTTTATTCCTTAAAGGTTAAATACTGCATATTCCAGTGATTTTGTTTGTTTACAGACCATGTGTGAGGCCAAAGAAGGCCGTGCTTTAGCTCACTGTCAAAGTTCCAGACCAGATTATTAAGCCTAATGCCTTTGTCTAATGTTTTTGCAGGATGGATGTTGGGCATTTTCACCCCTCAACCTTTATAGTTTTGGTCATTTCAATCCTGACTTTTACATGCACAAAATGAAGCAGTCTGTCGTGGGACACTTTGTTTCTGACCATGCTCTACCTTTCATTGGGAGGTTTTGCATGCACTTTGACGACCTGCGATTGTAACTTATTCTTTAAATAATGTGCTCAAAATCAGTATAGCACATTAAGTAAATGTGGTTTTATGAATATTAATTTATATCTATGAGTTGGAAGTCACTCGTAATTACTTTGGTTTGGAACTAGTATTGGTGGAATGGTAACGTGTGGGTATGAGTTGGTTGAAATGCAAATTTACTTGGAGTCAATTCAGACTAAAAGAACAGAAAAAAAACATCAAAACTAAAAATAAATGCCGAAGTTGTTGCTAGTTATATCCGATGACAAAACGAGCCTGACATCATTCGGTCAGACGTTAATTGAAATTGGACAAAGTTTCCTTGATCTGCTCTGACTAGCGATCACCATGTCAAATGTTCCTGAAAACCATCAAAACTAAGAACCCCTACAATTTTCTGTCTGTAAACATGTAACCATGTTCTTTGATGCGCTCTGGTTTGACCTACGTAAAAATGGGATTAGGTTTACGGGTAGTGTGTGTTGTCTGGTACAGACACGGGTATTGTCTTGTAATTCCTTTATTTTCTGTGGCTTTTTGTTAATCCCTCTATCAAGAAACCTGCAGCACATTTCCTTTTATAATCAGTATATGTTACATCAAATTGTTAAAGTCAAATAATTTATACATGAGTGAGTTTGAGTTTGTTATTGTACTTAGAGTTAAATTTAGAATTGGACAAAATTAGCAGGTCAAAGAAAACTGAAAAACAAGGCCTGACGATTGACTCTACATAAAATAATTTTCATTTTCAGTGCACAACAGACTACTGTTCACTTGCTGCATGCTGTAACACATACACAGGATATATTTAGGGTTCGTTTGTTTTTTCTGCCCTTTATTATAGTCCAGTTAAAGCCAACCATTTTAAATCTGTTAATTCTGTTATTTCTATAGTTTTCATCAGCAAACAAACTCAGCACAGTTTTTTTTGTTGTTGTTTTTTTCTCTTATTTATTATGTCTGTAATTTGCTCAAAGTGCAATCCACTTGAAATAGCAACACACAAACTGTAATGTAACAGCTAGACAAGCAGCACTTAATATTGTCTCTGTGGATAGAAATGGCCCCTTTGCTACCTATGAGCGTCCATTGCCACAGCACTATATTTTGATGCCACAAATGTGCAATGTTGAGTCATTGAATTTAATTTATTCATCATTAAAGAAATTCTAGGGAGAGACATTCCGGAAAAAGTGATGAAATTTGAGACACAAGGGCTTAATTTTAGGAGAGCCAAAAATTACCCCTTGAATGTCCTGGTGTTACCCAACATTTTCCCCAGGGTAACGAAATAATTAGAACTTTTACCTTGGTCAAATGCAGGACTCTAATGCTTCACCACCAAAGTCTGTTATGCAAACATTTTTAATTGCTGGTATAACAGCATAACTGAAGACTCCTTTTAAGACAGTTTGACTCAATGCAGTAAGACTGGATTATGCTACAAAGACCAAAGTGCAGGAATAAAGTAAGCTTTTTTGCAATACAAGCATTCAATAAAGTCAATTCAATTCAGTTTAATAATACTCTACTCATCTTAAATGAAACATTGTGACTCATATTAAGCAGGTTTCTTCACAAAGTTGTTGTAGAGGCTGATGGCTTTAGGCAGGAAGAATCTCCTGTGGTGGGTCTGAAAAAGTCCCTGACTGAAGACGTTCAACTCTTATATGACAGTCTGATGAAGAGGATGCTCAGGGTCGTCCGTAATATTCTTCGCTTTATGGAGAATCCTTCTTTGCAAAATCCATTCCAGAGGTTGTTGCTGTTCTTATTAGCTTCTTCAGCTTCTTAATGTCACTGGCTCTGCTTATTTCTGTTTTTATTTCTAATGATTTTTTTATTATTATTATTTAACATTTCTCAAAAATGCCTTTAAAGTGTCTATACAACATGTGGAGCGGGAACTAAAGCCACCCCCAATAGGTGTTTCCTTTTTCCAGGCATTTCCAGGCCGGTCAAAACAAAAACACCGCAGAGTAAAACTGAGCGGGGTGGGCCAAATTGAATAGGGTCCTGCAGGCTTTTGATTATTCGGGTGGGCCAAGAAAAGTCTCTCTCTTGGACCTTCATAAGGTGCGATGTCAGGGCAACAGGTCTCCAGTCTGTTGGTGAAGATTCTCAGTCATGCAGGTCATGATCAATCCAAAAAAAGGTTAAAAAATAAAACAACTGGACTTCTATTCTGAATCTTGAAGACGTTTCACTTCCCATCCAGGAAGCTTTCTCCAGTCAATGAGGACTAATGGATGAGTTGTCTTTAGTACCTCAACAATGTACCAGAAGAAGTCTTCCACGACACTAGAACCTTCTCCTGGGTCCGGCTACATTTCACAAACTGTGTTATGACTCTATATGAGATCATTACTGTTTTTATGAAGGCATTGTGGGGCGGGGTTTCCTACAAAGCTTATTGTGCTTACTATGCATTTTAATCTTTGTAGATGTGTGATCTTTTAATAAACAGGTATGCATCAAAAACAAAGAGGAAAAAAAAAATCCAAAGCATAAATTTACATTTATTATCTCCTAAAAATTGCGTTGACCTTGCATTTTCTGTATCTGTTATATGTATCAAAGTGTTTTGTGAAAAAAAAAAAATGTAGGACCAGTGGAGGCTTTTGTATGAATGGAGCCATGGGCAAGTGTTACGCTTATAAGAATGATAATGTGACTGATTTTTGATGTAGCACAATGTAGACGTCTGTGTTTAGCTGCATCACTAGCACGGTCTAAATACAATGATAGCGCTGTCTGAAAACAGTGGTTTAATATGCTTAGCATTAATGTCATTAGCCTTTCCTTATTCAGTCACAATCAAGCTTTCCAGAACTTCCCGGGCTGGGAATTGTTAAGAGCTGACGTCAATCCATCAGCATTTTTTGATCTTATTTACTGTGCAGTGATACGAGTTTTCATAGTAGGAGTAGCATCACATCTTACAGTACCACACTCGTGGCAGTCACACTCACATTCAAATAACAATCTGACACTATGACAATCAAGGCTTTTACGCATCCTGTATGAGCTTTATATGTCATCATGTTTGTCATTTCTGAGCGTCTTAGCTGTAAGAACAATAACTAAACAGAGTAATTCAGTTTCTGACCTCTGTATGTAGCTGCCTGTCTTGCGCTGTCTAATTGAGATAATAGCGCTGTCTGACAACTCACTACTGGTGATTTATGTCAGCTTTTTGTTGCTTGGACACACAGTGCACCCCCTTGACCTATTATTCAACCTACTTAAACTAGTTATGCCCAGCAGTAACAGAGATGATTTGCACAGTTGTACTTAGTTGTTTTAAAGTTGCTTAGCTGATCTTGATGGTGCCAGATATTGCACAGAGGGTAGGCTATTTTAGACTTAGACTTAAACAACTTTATTTGTCATTTTGTATGCACAAAGTGCGCACAGAACGAAATTTCGTTTGCATACAGCTTGAAAAATAACAGTAAGTTGCAGTAAATTTCAGGATAAAGATGCAGCAGCGATTTATGTAAACAATTGAATGTAAACAATGTAAACAATGCAGGAGAAATAGACAGTGTGCGATTCACGGTGTGCATATTAACCTAGCCTTGCTAAGTCACTTTATTTGGTCTTTGCAAAATCATTTTGCCACCCCATCCCTGCCAATCACCACCTCCAGCCCCTGCTGCTTAGCCAAGGTACACCTCCCACACACAAAAACACACCTAACGAAACACAAGAAACGTGTAACTCTTTACTGCTGTTGAATTAGATGTAATTAACTTACACTCATTTGAACAAACATTTATTAACTTAATAAATTAATCATAGTAACAAACAATGTTTTCAAAACATCTCTGTTTTGTGTGAAATAGTCCCATGAGGGTTAGACCTTTCAAAGTATTTTGGGATTTTAAACTAAACTTATCAAACTTGGTGAAGATTGTTTAAAAAAAATATAAAAATCGGCCAGTAAATTAGCACCAAAACAGGAAATAGTTGGACAGCAATTTTCAGAACACACGTATTTTTTTAATTGATGGGAAAATTGCAGTGATGTGGTGAGTTGGTTTGGTCCGACTAAAAACTGCACCACAGTCTGACTCAGATATAGAAGTTGCCTTATTTTGGTCTCAGACGGTTTGGTGACAGAAAAGTTAGTGAAACGGACTCACCTTCCTAAAGGGTCATGAGAGAGCAGCATATCTCTTGCTCATGGTGGGTCAGATGAATTAGTCTTCTAAAGCCACCTGCAGTACCAACACGGACACTCAAAGACGTCCTGCTACCACACGTTGCATGCTCCTCAGCATTGCCAAAACAACATCCCATTGATTATTTCCCAACTTTATCAATATGTAGAGTACATAAACAAATCAGCATATAGCTGAGATAAGCAAAAACTGTCAAAAACAAGTTTCTTATTGTGGTTCAGAGAAGTGTTACAGCCCCTTGGAATGCCAAGGAATCCGATATTGTGGTCTCCACCGGGACTAAATGTATAGTTAAAACCTCAATGTTTCATGGTCTGAGATTCAGGATTTACATCTGATATTTGTATTAAACTGTTCAAATACATATTTTGTTGTTTTGATCTGCTGGGCTTTGTTCATAGGTTGCGGGGGGGGGGTTTGAAAAATGGTGTATGTATTGTTACAGCAGCATGTTCTTAAGGCAATGCTGATGATGTTTTGTTTTATTCGACTGCTTGTGGCGCCCCTTCATCCATCACCCCCAACCTCCAACCCCTTCTGTCTTTGCTGCCCTGGGCGACGAGCCATATTGTTCATTTCAGAAATCACCACTGTGTGTAAGAGTGAGGAAGAACAGGCAGAAAAAGCTTGGTTATGCAGGAGAATGTTAAGGATGGGAGAAGGGAAAACAGGGCAGGAGGAGGAGACTGGAAGAGCAGGACAGGAATTGCCCCCCAGGCGCTCTTCAATTTTACCCTTATGATGGGAGCATATTTCCCCTGTGTTGTGCTCATCATCTCTATCTCTATCACACACACACACAAGCATGTCAAACCCCCAACTCTGCATCTCCTCCTAACGTTTCCCTTCCGTCTCGCTGCTCTCTCGCGCTCTTTCCCCATGTGCACTGCTTTCTACCTACACCAACATCTTTGTATATTAAACCTTTGGCCACTTTTCAACAAACAAAAAAACACTGCTGCAGCGATGTGTTTTATCTTTAAAAGGTACCAAAATGGCTGTAGGATTCCTATGTTTCTCAGTCTCTTCTTACGGAAGTAATGAGCAGCAGCCGGTTGCCCAACTAATCACTGCACTCACATTTTTTACGGGTCTTCTTCCCAGGGTCGCCCTTCAAATTTTCCATCTTTCTCATCATCCTTGATTTTCTCTGGATCGTAATGATTTAGTTATGGCAGTCGCAGCTGAAGGAGAGCATGATAATCGTGTGTGTGTGTGTGTGTGTGTGTGTGTGTGTGTGTGCGTGTGTGTGTGTGTGTCAAAAGCAGAGGAAGAAAAAACTAGGAAAGTGAAAACAGATAATTCTTGGCAAGAAGCTGAGAAAAGCAACTTGGACTATGTGCCAGGTTCTCAGCATACGCGTCTTTGTCTGGCGCTGAAGGAAGAGAGCATTCACACAATGCCCAACCAATCACATATTCACACATTTCACTATTGTCTGTCTCGTTTTCCCATTATGGGCAAACAGTGTGCCAGTGGTTAATAAAATCTCTGAAGTTGACTGTATGGGCACATTTTGGATTGACACCAAAGTTGAACAAAACTTGCTCTGTATGTGCCGTTTCCTTGCCCACACTCCTAAATGGGTTGACATATCAGCCTCTGACCATGCTGTAGCTCAGTTCATTGTATCTGCAGTCAAACAAAGCCAGGATTCAGGCTGACAATACCTAAAGCCTTGCAGCGTTAGCCCATTTCCATAATGGCCAATGCTGCGACGCCGTTGTCAAAAAAAAAGATAGCCCTCTAATGGCTCTTATTAAGCTATTCTCTGGAAACAAAGTGGGAAATGAATGTTTTGTATCACCTTGGTTCAGATACTTAGAAAGGTAGAGTTAAGTGAACTATCCAAAGTAAAGTTTAAATATATACAGTATATTTAGACTTTTTGGACATATTTAACAAATTGAAGAAGGTATATTCTATATTCACGTCAAGGTCCTTATCAGGGCATTTTGAATGATCGGTATCAGACTAACAGCCGACTACATTGAGTTCCTTGTTTGTTGTCCTACTAGGTTTTTATGTCAGCGGCAAATGCCATCAAACTTTTTTAAAAGCAAGCCAAATAAGGTTGCTAACATGTTTGCGGTTTGAAAGCCATTTAAAACAGAAAATGAAAGCAATTCAGTCATTACTTGCAAACTTTACTGTACAGGTATTTCTTGAGTGAAAGACCTGCATTCAGTACCAGCAGTTATGTTGGCTATCAGAAATTTTCATACTCTGCCAAATATGGGTTCACCAGGCTAACTTGAAAAGCAATGAAGGTAAAGCAATGGGAGATCTAGGGGAAGTTTTTTTCCAAGGAGTTGCGATAAAGCAGAGGGATTATAGGATGGTGACTAAACTAAGCTCCTGAATGAGCAACAGGTCACTGTGGTGGAGAATACAGGTTTGTTTTAACCTGCTGGAACCAATGTTTGTCTTTGCCTCTTGACACCACTTGGCTCATGTGCTCGGTCAAAAAAATTAACAATCATCAATTTTATTTGATCAAATTGCCTTTGACTTTACTACCTACATGTTGTGATCGCCAAAACCATGACCACACTACAGGAACGTCGGTAACTCTTAGGCATCTTCATTTATTGCTTGAACATTTACAATGGCGCACTTTAAATTGCAATATAGGTTGGTCTAGATCTTTTCATCTATTTTTCTACCAGTAAACACACACAACTAGTCCACTTTTGTATGTATGGAAGCTGAATTTTTACCAATTCAGTTTCCATCTTAGGCTTTTGATTATGCCTTATTCTTGTTGCTTACCTCTATGATTCCTGGGAGTTTTTCCAGACAACAGATGGTGGCCAAGGCTTACAGCACCTACCTACATGGAGGGAATAATTGGACTCCTGCTGAAGAGGGGGAATTAGAAATAGAATTAAAGATAAAAATAGCCAAAATAAATACAAAATGCAGTTTTAAAGTGATAACGTTAATTATTAAGGGTAAAAATCGATCCATACTAACCAGTACCAGTGTGAAAACAAATGTGTTAATCCTCATGATTGGTTGTGCCACCCTTGGCTGGGACAACCTCCATCAGGTTTACAGTGACTGGCAAGTCTCTGTCATCACTGTGGAGGAATCTGATCCAAGTCGTTCTTGCAGAAATGTTTAAATTCAGCAACGTTTGAATTTATTTTTGAGCTGCTCAGAGTTGTTGGTGTGGTTCAGATCTTTGTCCTGCTGCATAACCCAAGCGTGCTTAAAGTTATATAGCCACATTATATGCTTAAAAAAGACCAAAAAAACGTTTGATAATGATAAAATAAAGTTATATACACCAAGCCTCCAACCTGATAATGTTTTGATGGTCTTTTTTGAGTCTAAATTGAACCCAGCACAGGGAACAATGACCAGATGTAAACAGACGTGGTGCCATCTACCAGCAGCATTGCAGAACTATCATAATGCTGGTTAGCTTAAATAATAAAACACTTGTGAATAATCGAACCAGACCCTCTCCAATGCATCGAAGTAAAGCAGCAGCTTGCCGTGATTCCCTCTAGGAATCATCTATTTATTTTGCGTTTTGTTTTAACTGGATTTTGGACCATTCTGTATTGTTTTGCTGGGAGATGCTAATAGTCATTAGCCGCTTCCTTGTTTTGTCCCCTGCTGCACATGCGCAGTGTTGTACTTCCTGTTATTAAAAAAAAACTAAAACGTAAGGCTTTATTTACTAACAAATTAAGCAAAAGAAAACTGTAAAACGGCAAAAGTAATAACTAATATGCCAGCAGGACGTGATAATCTTTTCATAAAAACTACCAATGTATATATTGAAAACAAAAAAGTCAAATAACGTGGTTTAAGGTCCCAAATTGAAGGCTGGACATTCTCCCTCAGGGTTTTCTGGTAGATTGCAGAAGTATCAGTTCCTTCCAAATGCAAAAAGTTGTTTAAATCCTAAAGTAGCAAATCCGCTCCAGACTATTTGTTGCATTTGTTCATTCATGTAGTCCTTCACTACAGCCAACCAGACAGCATAAGTGCTTCACGATGAGGTCATACAAATCATCCAAAAACAGATCAAACAAAGAAAACAGATGAGTTAAAAGAATTGATAAACATTACAAACCTAGAATGCAAGTGCTACTGAGTATTAAAAGCTTCCCTGAATGAAAACGGCTGTAATTTGGATTTAAAAGGGCCAGGTCAGTGACTAAGTGGAGATCCAGGGAAAGCTTATCTGGGCGTCTCATCTCAGAAAGCCCGGTCACCCCAGTGTTTATATTCAGTTCTCAGAACATCCAAGAAGAACTGGGACACCATCACACTACTACTATCTAATTTGACTGTATATATGATGCAATGGAACAAAGAACCTCTAAATCTTTCCACTTTTTTTTGCATAACATTTTTCCAAAAGTATTGAGAATCATTATAATGTATTTTCTTCAACATGAGACGAGCCTCTATGTTCCATGTGGACAGCAGAGGCTTTTTCCTTGTAACTCACATATGGATGCATTTTTTCTAACATTGAATCATGATCACTGACCTTGACTGAAACAAATGAGGCTTTTGCCGCTGTAGATGTTCTGGCATTGTAAACCACTTTCTAGACTGCTTCTTGCAGTTCTTAAGATCACATAGGATGTGTTACTTTTAAAGCTCTTTTTGTCTACTTCATATTGTCAGACAGGTTCTATTTAAGGGATTTCTACAGATCTGGCATGCTTGGTAACAGTTTACTCTGAATTTCAAAAGATCCAGTTAATCACATTTGATCTAATAAAACGGGTGACCAATTTCTTTTCACCTTGGGCCAGGGTGGTTTGGATAACTGTTTTCCAGCTAATAAACACAACTATCATTTGAAAATTGGTTGCTGTACTTTCTAAAATTTGCTTCTTCCGATATATCAAAATTTGTTTATCTAAAAATCCATAATGGGGCAAAGACTTCGTCACAGCACTATACATGGAGTTGATTTTGACAACTATTGGGCTATCGACGTGTCATGCGCAGATCTGTGCTGTAAAAATGCCAGTACTGGATGAGCTATGTGCAAAAATGTTATCTAGAATCACGTGGATCGCAGACAGAAAAAAAAAATATCATCCAGAAAAAACAATCTACACAGCGAAGCCAAAAACTGTCAAACACGCTTCAAGTGAAATCAAACTGGGCTCAAAACATTGAGAGGCTCATAAGACACAGAGGATTAACTTCCCCAGCCATCCTCTACTGCCTTCCTCCAAGTGTTTTTGAGGTTTTTTCTTCAAACCAGCCCCAGTGCTAAATTGAGCCAAAGGTTGTTGAGCAGTAGTTCTCACTCTTTCCCCCGCTTGCCAAAAACACAGACTCTTGCCAACTACTTTTGGTGAACTCGTGGCACAAACTGTTTGCTGGGTGAGAGCTAAGAACTGCCTTCATTAATACCGTTGAGAAAGGGATTCAAATGCAGAATTCTCATCTTTATAACCCTTGAGTATAAATTTGGATTTTAGTCGGCCCATTTTGACACAAAATACATTGAATACTGTAACATTAAATTAAAAGAAGCTCTGCTGTAACTCATGTAACTCATTGTGTCTTCTATTATTTTTCTTTTAATGCTGTCCAGCATGTAAGGATGAAGGTTTGTGCACCAGCTAGAGGCTCACTTACTGCTGCTTTCTTCACTTGAGTTCATGAATATAAATGCTGCTTGAAACGGTTTGTGTTACTCAGATTTTCAGCTTTTACAAATAGAGATCAGAGATCATACGGGCAGTTGCCCGAGGCTGTCAAACAAAAGGAGGATCACAAGCACCAGATATAAAAAAAATTTAACTTAATCGTCCGATCGTCTCTGAACACTTGGTTTTTGCCTTTGCAGTCATTTTGCACAAACCTGTGTGTTCAGCAGGCACGTCTACTTTTGTTGGAAGTGCAACACTATATGGATGTTAATTGTGCCAAATATGAATTTTGTCAATTTGATGCTATTAATGTCACTATCGGTGTTGAAATCAAAATTAGTTTAAACTGTGTGTGACTATGACTACGATTGCTAAACTCTAAGCAGTAGACAAATGTAGCTGTTCAAGAGTGTTGTTTTCAGGAGTCCGACCGCCATATGCGGTTCTGTTCAGTTGATCTGTAATGGTTCGCTTGTCCACCAGCTTCTGGCTGACATGTGCAAATTATCAGTCCGTTAACGCTGGTGCAATTATCTTTAATTGTGTGTGGTCCCTTCAAACAGTGCGTTCATGCATGCAGCTTCATTTTTCTCTCCAGAACAGCATTAATATTATTCATTTTTTGTTTAATCAGCTTTAAAGAAATATGTTACACTATTCTGGGAGCAATAATTTCTCCTTAAATGTTCATGCCAGCCTTTAAAACAAAAACATTTCTCTTTTATGTTTAATTATGAAAATTTGTTCTTTGTATGTCAACTATAGACTAATTTTACCAAGTAGTTTACATCCTACATCTATATACTGTCAGGTCCAACAGTTTTCTCTCTAGTACAACAGGACTACTTCCTTAATCTAATTAAATGCTCTTAAATCATCTGAAGATGTTTGTCCCCCCCTGACTTTCATGCAAAATCTCTGCAAAGTTTTCAAGTGTCCTTGCTCCCAGACGGAGTTGAAAGAAAAACAGGAAATGTATCAATTGCCTTTTTCCAGTTGTTTAGCTCACAGTATTCCACTAATGTGGTGCCCCTTCTGACCCAGTGTTCATTGAGACGCCAGAGAGCGGGCAGACTCAGCTGTTAGCAAAGTGGGTCAGAGCAGCTGGCGTGATCGCATTAATATTTAAACGGAAACAGCTCCAGACCCCGAGCCTCTGTGACAACCCCGCCGATGCCACGCGGCGTTAAACAATAAAAGGATGTTCAACAACTCCGACTGAACTGCTCCTGAATATTTCCACTGACGCTGAGAGGATAGAGGAGGGGGGTTTGGGCGCGGGGAGATGACTCAAGAGTGATTGAAATGAAAGAAAAAAAGTGACATGAAGCAAAAATTGTGGGGGAAAAAATGCTATGTAGGATGAGTTGGAACAATGAAATGGTATTGAGACAGCATTCTGAAAACGTTTTCCACCCATGTCAAAACTCAAAAAACAGAATTTAAGAATAAGAACAAGACAAGAAAGAATAAAATAATCACTGTAAAAGCTTTTGTCTGCTATGTAGCCAAAGTTGCATTATCTGTTTAGAAACACAGGTAAAAAGCAGCAATTAGATGAGTAACTTACATGCCAAGAAATATTAAATGGGGGTGGAAAAAAAAAACATCATACTGTTCCTGACAAAAAGGGATGACAGCCACAGAGACAGAATGGATTGACAGGTAGAAAAAAAAAATCAAATTAAAAACCAAAGAGGTAAAGCTGTGTAGGGAGGCATATGACTGGAGGATGGATAAAAGTAGGTCACCAGGAGCGATTGTGAGGACAAAAGACGAACAAAGATGGAGAGAAGGACATCCAGGGAAGTGCCAGCCAACACGGTGATGTGTGTTTTATGCTTTGATATACATATTCCTTGTTTTGTGCAAGGGCCCTCCGCATACACACATATAGGCATTGATTGTGCGCTGGCATGACTGACAGCTCTGATGTGGCAGCGTGCTCCAGAGCCAAAGACTTTATAATAAACACAACATGGTTAAATTTGCTCCTCCAGGCAGAGTAGCGCTGCTAACCGTCTGCTCAGCGTTACAGACCCACACTGTTTACAACCGACTGTAGACAGTCTGTTACAACATGCTATTTGATATAGTCCGAATGACAGCGTATTCATTGCAGAAATATTAGATGCATGCTGTTGGTGTATAATGAAATGTTGTTTTGTTTGGCGAGGTTTGAATTGTGATTCAAACGTGCATAAGTGGGGTCTTTCGATTCTTAACAACTTAGCTTCTGTTATTTTGAGCCCTTTTATTGTAGTTTAAAGACCACTGGACACCTGTCATGTCAGCAAGTCTTCCCCTTGATTGTGTCATCTGCTGACCCAGAGTAAGAGACCATTAAAAAGGATTCCAATAATGAACTTTTTTTTTACAGTATTCTACTTTTCTGAGACGCTGCATTTTCGGGTTTTCGTTGTCTGTAAGCCATAATCATCAAAATTACAAGCAACAAAGACTTGGAATAGATCACTCTATGTGTAATGAGGCAAACCAAATTTATTTATATAGCACATTTCAGTACAGAGACAATGCAAAGTGCTTTAAATTATTAAAATATATTAAAATAAAACAGAATAAATGCAAGTTGGAATAAAATGTAGAAACAATATAGAACTTGGAAAAATAGAAACTAAAAGCAAATATTAAAAACAGTTGGACTACAAAGTTGAACTAATAATGTTTCAGTAAAACAGTTTAACTAGAACAGTCGAAGGCAATCCTAAACAAATGTGTTTTTAATCTTTTACAGTTTTCTGGAAGTTTGTCCCAGATAAGCGGAGCATAGGAACTAAATGCTGCTTCTCCTTGTTTAGTTCTGGTTCTAGGTATGCAGAGTAGGCTGGAGCCAGAAGACCTTAGTGGTCTGATGGGTTGATACACTGATAACAAGTCTGTGATGTATTTAGGTGCCATTCAGAGATTTATAGACTAACAGTAGTATTTTAAAGTCTATTCTCTGAGATACAGGGAGCCAGTGTAAGGACTTTAGAACTGGGGGGATGTGCTCTACTTTCTTAGTCTTTGTGAGGACGCAGGCAGCAGCATTCTGGATCAGCTGCAGCTGTCTGATACACTTATTAGGCAGGCCTGTGAAAACACCGTTGAAGTAATCAATTCTACTAAATATAAACGCATGGATTAATTTTTCCAGATCATGCTGAGACATTAGTCCTTTAATCCTGGAAATGTTCTTCAGGTGATAGAAAGCTGACCTTGTAATTGTCTTTAGATGCTTTTGGAGGTTCAGGTCTGAGTCCATCACTACACCCAGATTTCGGGCCTGATCAGTGGTTCCTAGCTGAAGCAGCTGAAGATGTGTGCTAACTTCTGATTTCTCCTCTATTAGTCTGAAAATTATTACTTCAGTTTTGTTTTTATGCAGTTGAAGAAAATTTTGGCACATCCATGCATTGATTTCTAAAAGGCATTTACTCAGCGCTTGATGCTTAATGAGTCCATATAATATATGAGCTTCACTTTTGGAGACGACAGGCAAAAATTATTGCACGTCTACACAATATTCACATTTATTTAGATGTATCTGTATGACAAAAAGCTTTTTTTTTTTTTTTGGCTTATAAAGCATATTTTGCAAAGGTACACACAATCATCTACTGAAAGGTAGCCCAGTCCACCTCGGGGCTACGGCTGTCTGAAATCGGTTCACGGTGGAAATCTGACTTTGAGAGGGCCGTCGTCACGGCTACACCAATGTCACAGCTCAATGTGAGTGAGCTTTTTCACTGGCAGCCTTCATTCACCCAATCAAGGCAAACAGGCCACGCTCTATTTAATGATTATCCCAGCATCTGTCCTCCATCTCATGTCTGTGTGAGGCCAGCGAACACAAAAGCAGGAGCCCAGAGAATATGATCCAGCTAAGCGTCTAGATTCTGGCTCTCAGCACGTAATTTCATCTCGATTTGATCACATTTAGAAATGAAAGCAAATGCTTTTGGGCTTTATGAACTGATTGGGTGCCTGTGATTTATTATGTAGTTAGTGGAGGGGTGGTTAATAAGAGGATGTTATTACAACGTTGCCATTTAATGCGAGCTCAATATTGAACATGATTGCAACGCTTAGAATGTGATCTTAGTTGTTATCGATGAGCAACGTAAAGCGTTCTAAAGACTTTCTTTATTCAGTTTCAACTCTGCCAGTTTTACTTACACCAGTCAGGCTTTCTGTGTAACAGGGTTTTCCTTGAGCTCCTTTCCTGTTGCAGGGTGTGTTCGTTCCATTTGCTAAAAATATGATCCAAAAAGAATATAAAGATATCTTCGCAGCACCTGGACAATCTACCTTTAAGTTTTTTTGCACTCCTAGAGATTCCAAGTTCACAACAATATGTATTTAAGGGATAAAAAAGTGGATTTTTTTTATGTTATGCCCCCTTGAGAGATTTGTGTTTCAAGAAAAGAAAAACATTTTGAAATTCATTGCTAATTATTTAAATGCACTGTTCAGCTCCCTCGCCGGGCACACAAAGTCACACTTTACACATTACACCTCCGTTTTCCTCATTTCTCAGAGGAATAAGAATATTGTCTTTCTTCTTTTGCTGTAAATGCATGGATTTACACCAAGAAGTAGGAATAGCATAAATACTAAAATAAACCTTATTTGAAACTTAAAATAAACGTAAAAACAAAAGCATAAAAACTCATTTAAAGAAAGATATTTGTTTACTTCCTCATTATTATTATATATAGAATCAAGAATCTATATTGTCATCAAGTGTCACCATTGTGAAATCTTTTTTTTTTGTGACAGACATCGTCTCAGGATATATATATATATATATATATATATATATATATATATATATATATATATATATATATATATATATATATATATATATATATATATATATATATATAGATATATATATAGATAGATAGATAGATAGATAGATAGATAGATAGATAGATAGATAGATAGATAGATAGATAGATAGATAGATATCTAGGCTGTCTAGAGTTTCTATATTGTCATCAAGTGTCACCATGGTGAAATCTTTTTTTTTGTGACAGACATCGTCTCAGGATATATATATATATATATATATATATATATATATATATATATATATATATATATATATAGATAGATAGATAGATAGATAGATAGATAGATAGATAGATAGATAGATAGATAGATAGATAGATAGATAGATAGATAGATAGATAGATGTGTGTGTGTGTAAATGAAGTATTTGGTCAGTGAATTGCACTGACCAAATACACTTCCTAAGAAGCTTAAGCATGCAAAATAGTCTTTAGGGACTGCTAAGACTTGTACAAGTCCAAAAAGTCTGATATCAATTCCATTTTTGAACAATATGAATTACTTTGTTGTTGCGTAAATTAATCGCTCAACGCTTTATATACTTTATATATATACTCATGTTCGCAGTGAATTATCTGTAATAACATTAAGTCTTCATTTACAGAGCTGTGCAATCAGACATTCCTGAGAAATTAAATAGTTCCTTCCTGGCATTACCAGTAGTGTGATTGTAACTTGTAACAGACCACAAACTTCTAAGCAAGGGCTGATCTTTGATCTTCGACCCTTCAATCTTTTGGAAAGAAGCTGGTTTTTCAGTCTGTTAGTTTTTGTAGTAACTTAATAACTTAATAGCAGATTCACAAAGCTGCTTACGAGTTCATCTTGTGAATCTGATGGATAAAAAAGTGCTCCTGCATTTATTTCCTGCCATTTACTTTGTGAATCCAGTACAGAAAGAAATCAAACAGTCACATAAAAGAGTTTATAAATTCATAAATAAATTGAAAACATCAATGTTAATTAACTTGCTTCAGTTTTCCAGAGAAGAAAACTTGATGTAACTCAAACTGTAATCGTCATTATTTTTAAGAGAAAATGTAATTGCATTACAAATGTTTTTTCAAATTATAGTTACCTTTATTGTTTAATTATATTACAGAATGGCGAGGCATGTAATCCCCAACCCTGGGAAAAGGTCACTTCTTTTACTACGAAAGGGAAATCGGGTGACCAAACAACAAAGGAAAGAAGAGGCAGACGTGTCTTTCTGGTTTTGATTATAAATCTAAAAGCTCCCAAAACACAGCAAGGATTATTCTCACTGGTTTTATCAAACACAACGACTTTAACAAAATGCAAAAGAGAAACTTGGTTGTTTTTTTTTAGAACATACCTTCTCTTTTTGTGAAATGAATTGGTGTCACTGTTAAAATTCAAAGAGGTCTCAAATCCCAATGCACAGCAATAACACACCAAACACATCGCTCGAGGAGAGGCAGGTTTGTGTTTTGGGGAAATCTCAATGTTTTTCCCCCCATTGTTGTGATCACTTCTCTGAATGTTGCAGCTCAAATGCATCATCAGTGCGTGGAGAGCCAGTGAAATCACTCTTTCTGCCACTCGTTCCTGCTGCATTTTGGATGCAAGTGATCAATAAACACGTCTTGACCGCAAATCACAAGAACGTCCCAGAGTCTCCCTGAAGGGCAGGATGGAAAAGACAGGCGGCAAGGAGGGCCATAATGCGAATCTAATTAGAAATGGCAGAGAGGGGCCACAGGTCCTAAATAAAGAAGTAGCGCTTCAACAAAATGAAGGCACCACGAGAGCAAAAGAGGTTACATTTTTGATTAATCAGCAAAGTGCTCTTTGAGATGAATGTTGAGGATAAAGCTGTCTGTAATCACCTTATTACTGCCTGATGGATGAATGTTTACCCCAGCATTGTTGGTTCTGGCTTGAATAAAACATGAAGTGCCACATATGTGAGTGAAGATATTGATCTGAGACAAAGTCTTTTTCTTTTTTTTTTTTACCATTTGCTTTTGTGCTGACTTTATAAAGGAGAGAAAACCTTCTGTACACCCCTACAACAAAAGCAGTTTCGTTCAAGCTAATCTTCTGTTCAGAGATGAATTGTTTTCAAAAAAGTACTTGCAGAAAAAAACAAATGAAAGGATTCCACAGCTGCATCGTATATCAGAGTATTAGGGCCATTGTAGATCAAAGAAGAAAACAATGTGGCCATGGAGTACTTAATTTCCTCCAAAAAACTTTCAAGATTTCTAGAGTAATTCACATAATAAGAAAAGCCTCGGCACTCTGATGTCGAGAACTTCCAAAAAAAAAAAAAAAAGATTTTCCATGACTAAAGTAATTTATGATATTGAAACGAGGATATTCTTTGAATTGTATAGTAAAACATTTTAAGGAAACAAATGCTTTGGAAAAGAATCAATTTATCTGTATTTAAAAAAAAAACTGCATTCAAGATTTTACTTAGATTATATAGTAAGGCATTTGCAACAATAAAATGCCAGAAGTCCTTTAAGGTTTCAGTGGTAAATCTAGGAGATGCACATCTGGATATTTTCCAGTGTACGTGGTAGGTCTGGGCTCTTTTCCTGCAGCAGGCTCGATGCAGCCATGTTGCAGCATCTTCCTCACATTCTCAGGCGTGTATTCCAGATCCCGTTCAAAGCGTTTATGGGCAGACTGCACCTCGGAGACGATGTTCTGATTCAGGAAAAGAGCCTGAACATACCACTTACTCTTTGGAAAATATCCAGATGCACATCTCCTTGAGATACCACTTAAACCTTGTTTATAGAGCAAATGTTTGACTTTATAATTTTTGAGTTTAATTCATGCAAATTTCTAACTTCACAATGTCAGAGAATATCCTAGTTTTATTATGGTAAATGTAAGCTATGATTATCAAACATTATCCCTTTTTCTAACAAATTAATGACTTTTTTTGCATCAGAGAGTTTCCAATTTCATCTCATAAATAAATGGACTTAATCAAGTAATTTCCATGTTTTTTGGGGGAAATTACTACTCTTGCCACATCACTATTTTTTTGTAATCTATGATGGCCTTAATACTCCATTGTGGCTTTGACATTCCATCATACATCAGCTACTTTTTAGGATTCAAAAAGGTTGGCCAAGTATCCTGATCGTCTGAGGGTTTTGTCCACCGTGTTATGTCTGAGGAAAACATGCTGCCGCTTTTGTCAAGTATCCAATCATGGTCACAGAAATCAACAGCCTGGAAAGCCCAGAAAAATGGGAAACTGTTCTCTCCGTTTCTTTCTAATCCCACGGTGTTTGACAGGTCAGGCAGAACAGATCAAAACAAAAACAGAAAAGCCCCTTTATTGGGAGCAAATAAACTGAATGCTTAATGTTGCTGTTTGAAAATATTTCCAATTACTCTTAAGAAAGGAAAGCTGAATTAAGCTGTTCAAGTTAGAATGACCTACAGTTTAATTTCATATAGGCTTTGCCCTTTAAAGCTCTTTCTAGTGGGTTGATCCCTTTGCGTGTGCGCGAGCACTGAAAATTTTAGTCCACGCCCACCTGCTGTGTGGGCCTCACTCCGGTCAGTATAAATAACGGTCAGACCAGACGATCGGCTCCCATTTTTTGTATGACCTACAGTTTGTGCTACAGATCACAAAAGATAGCACACACTTTTTCTCTGAATTTCTCTCCTTTGATAAGTTCTAATATCAATCTGCTGACAGGATCCCTACTAAAGTTACATCCTAGAGCACACCTTCAGCGGTCTAAGAGAGTCCATTGCCCAACGGGTCAGGGCTGTTTTGACAGCAAATAGAGGAACCAACGAACTATTAGGCATTTGGTCATATTGTCATTGCTTGATCAGTGTGCTATGGAAGTAAAGTGGGCATACCTTGGCAGATGAATTATTTATTTTTCTCAAGGTGGCAAGATTAAGAACCAAGTTGTTTCTGACCAGGGCCTTTTATACTTCAAAATAACTCAAGTGCAGAACCCCTGGGTAATCTGCATAGGTCTATCCCAATGCAGTGTTTGTCATTTCAAATGTCTGAGCAATTACATGGTATTTATCAGAAACCAAAAATGAAAAAACGTTCTACTAGAAGTATATTTCGAGAACAAGCTCCCAAACCAGAATTGCAACAACAGAATGATGTAATTTGGTTATTTTAGTCCTGAGAGAGAGAAAATATTTCTCTGTTCTTGTGAAGTATCTATGGACTGTTTTATCTTAAAATCAATACAAATCTAAAACTCTCTCAGGGATGTGAATTGCCTTGACATTATATATTTGCTAACTACACTTGGAAGGTCAATATTGTTAGTCCCAAAGCCAGTCTAATTTCAAGACCTAATTTGTCATTTTCTTCTCCTTCCAGGTGAGACCGGTGCAGTCCTGTCACGCCCACAGCGCCCCCTTTCGGCCCGGACGGCCCACCATGCCCCGGCGCCTATGAAAGGGTACCATGTCAGCCGTAGCCTGTCTCAGCATTCCTCTGGTGGAGGAGGAGGAGCTCCCTGCCACTGTGCGCCGGACGACTGTGACGGTCCGGGCAGAGACTACTACCATGGTCGCGGCGATGGGCACTATTACTCGGGTGGTCCAACCGAGGCTCTGGCACTGGAGAGGCATCACTCCCACTCTCATTCCCACGCACACTCACACTCCCATAGCCACTCTGGTACCTTCCCTCGCTCCCACCCCAGCCAGCACCCCTCTCTCCAGTCATTTGACTCTTGTGAAGACTGCCTGTCTTCAGGCCATGGAGGGAAGATGCACCGTATTCCTCCAAACCTAATTGACCAGTTTGAGAAGCAAGTTCCCTTCCATCCAGATGGCTTCCACACCCTACAGTACCAACGGACTGCCAGTGGAGGTGCTGAGCATCGTAGCGAGAGTCCCTCACGTATCCGTCACTTGGTCAACTCGGTGCAGCGCCTCTTCGCCAAGTCCCACTCCCTTGAAGCACCTACCAAAAGGGAGTACAATGGCACAAGGGGAGGCGGAGAGTACCGAGGTGAGAGAGGGGGAGGGCACAGAAGCGGAGGGGAGGACGTTCACTACTCAGGCCACCAGTCTCGCTCAACCAGAAGGAGCAAGTCTCGGGAGCGTAGCAAAAGCGGGGACTCTCGGCACGAATCAGGACGACGTCACCGCAGTAGGACGGCTGGCTGGTGGAGCTCCGATGACAACTTGGACAGCGATAGCAGTTTCCTGGTCAGTGGGGGCAGACGGGGATATCCCACTGGACATGAGAGTCTTGATGCTGCCATTCAAGAGCTCACCATGAAGAAACCAAAGGACCGTGGCGGAGGACCCGGGTCTGGCGAGTGCATGGCGTGCACCACAATGGCTCTGGCCGGTAGTGAGGGTGGTGGGCACCACGGGCACCACGGTCACTCCCTGAAGCGGAGCACCTGGTCAGCCATGACAGTGAGCCAGGCCAGAGAGGTTTATCCTTCCACCAGGGGAGGAGCTTATGAGAAAGCACTGGTGCCCGTGGAGAACAAGCTGAAGGAGAGATCGTTCCACTATCTGCAGGTTTGTATGCACTTACAGTATCAACAGAGCTATACCATATACCAGCAAAAAAAAAGCATTGTTTTTTTTTAATAGGTGACTTTTTCATGCCAAACTCTCTCGTGCTTGTAAACTGTCCAAGCATTTTCACAGACCACTCTACAGATGGACCTGATGCTGCTTGAGTTAAAATAAAAGAGGAGTAGTGTGGTTAGTGTGGAGTGTCTCATGTCAGAAAGGGGAGCAGTTTTTAAACACGGTTATAAATTACTCTATATGCCATGCCCACACCTTCTTCTTATGTTTCTGTATCACTTGTTATTGCTTCTAATATATGTATATGCAGATAAATGCTCTAACTCTACTCTAGAGACTAAATTGCAACTGCCAGATGTTCCTTCCACAGGGAATACAATAACTGAAGAATATTTAGACTGTATATTAAACGATGCTTTGTTTTTTGCAACCTATAGTAGAATCCAAATGACTACTTTGAATGAGCATGAGATCAGCAAGCAAATCCAAAGTTTGCATATTTCAGGTTGTTTTGGTGCAGGTGTTGCAAATGCACTGATTTAAACTACCAAAGGTTTGAATGTCTAAAGCAATGATGCAGCAGTAACTACACAAAAATTACGTTTCAGGGTGAAGTTAATTACACGACTGCCATGCTGATATTAAGTCAGTTGTTCTGGTTTACGTTCTCCCCACATGCCAAACTGCTTCGTTAGAAATCAACTGTGCCTAATTAATCATTTTTTAATTCATAAACATACATCATTACACCATTTTAAACATCCTCTTCAGTATTTGTTTGCTCCCCTGCATGAACCTCTGTAGTATATTGTAATTTGTGGGCACAGCTTAGCTTGTCTGCAGTGGCAGCAGCGTCTATCTTTGATGTGTTGTATTTGGATTTCATGGGACAGACCAGCACCAAGTTGTGCATGATTGTGAATTGGAGGGAAATTAATTTGCAGTTTAATTATTTTCTCAGAAACTTTAACGGAAGTGAATGGTGGTTCTATTACATATTTACTAAGCGCTCAAATCAAATGCTTTTTGATTTTTCTTAGTACAAAACTTGAAAGCCTGTATCATTCTGCTTCCACTTCACAATTATTTGCCACTTTCTGTTGGTCTATCACATGAAATCTCTATTTGTATATTAAAATCTGTGGATCTCACATGGAAGAATGTAAGAACATAAAATAGTTTTGCAAGGCAATTTTTATAAATACTACTACTGGCTGGAGTCTAAAGAAATGAGCTCTACACAAGCTCTAATGGGCTCAACCAACATCAGCCTTTTGTAAACAGACTAGTGCTTTTGCAGTCAAACACAAAGAATAGATGCACGGTGGGGTGACTTACTTTAGCTAGATCAAAAAAAAAAAAAAAATCAGTAGGACCCATATCTACTGAAATGTGTAATGATGTGTGGTTACATGGCAACCTTAAACTTGTGTATACAGACTAATCAAAGCTTGTCAGTAACAGAGCAGCACTCCATTGGTATGCTGTCGGAAATGTTTCCCTCTGCAGCGCTGACACACACAATCCACATGCTTGATGTAAGTTCAAACCTTTAGGCATTCAGATATATTTGAATTATTTTAATGATTTTAAAAAATGTAGAAAAAAGAACAAAGCTTGTGAAATAGCCACAGTCCTAAGTATGTCTAAAGGTACCTACCCCAAACGCCTGTTTTTGGTATTCCTCCATTAGAACTTATTGATCAATCGCATATTACAGTATCTAACTGTCTCTTACTTCTCACCACGCTCAGCAATCCCAAATGGAATAGGTAGATATGCCCGTTTGCTCCTTTTTGCGGACGTAACTCTGCTAAAATAATACATGCAATTACTGCGGTGTAGCTAAAAAGGCAACTGAGTGAGCACAAACAGAGGAAAAATAGCACACACACACACACACACAGACCAACTTCCAGCTGTGCTGAGTTGGAGCTGCCATGCGTGCTGTGTTTCTACGGAAACAGCAGGTAGCCACAGGAGTCCCTGGTGTTTTTCCAACTCTCATCCTCTACAGACAGCTGAGGTTTACCGATAGAAGCGCGAGCTGGGTCAGGCGAGTTACTGTTCTGAAAGGATAAACCTTTTGCACAATTTGCCTCCATCCTTTTGACTGCCACCACCTTCACACCTTTCGGTCACAGAAAGAGATTCCCTGCCACACCTCTTCTCATATCTCCAGGCGTCACCGGTAGTCTTGGAAGGAGTGAGGAGGCGGTGTATCGGGTGAATTATGTGCCGCGCTCAGACAATTCACTGCACAGGTCTGTGGCTTCAGAACTGGTACCCCATTGAACTGCAAAGAATTGTTTTTGGACAGGGCAATTATTTTCCATTTTGCGTTTTTCTATGTTATTTTTACTGAGACTAACCAACAAAGAATTCACAATAACGAGGGAACAAGAGAATTATTAATTCCGTTGTTGCTTTAACTGGCACGCTTATGAGGAGTTTGTGTATGGTTTTCAACAGATGGAAATCAACCTATTTTCTGCAATATGCTATGTAAGCTGACGTCCATTTAAGGCCACTTAGCAACAAGCGTGCTGTTCATGCGAAAGTGGCGTAGTGGGTTTTTCAGATGGGCAATATTGCTCTCCGCTCCGGGTATCTCTATGTCAGCGCTGACAACAGTGCTCAAAGAAAAATAAATAAAAGTTACCAATCATTTGTCCCCAAATGGGTTTTCCGTTGCTTATTGTCATGTTAATTCGGTCCTGAATGGTCCCCCTCCTGTGTTGTGCACAGTTTGAGCAGACATAAAATACATGATGGTGCTGAACAGGCAAGATTTGGACAGAACTGCCAGAGTTCCAAAAGAAATTTAAACCACAGTTAAAATGATTGATTGATTGATTGATTGATTGATTGATTGATTAGTTCATTCATTCATTAATTAATTAATTCATTCATTCATTCTTTCACTGATTCATTGATTCATTAATGCCTAAAAAGAAAAGTTTTTGTTTTGGTTTATTCCAAATGCCCTTGGTTGTAGTAACACTAACAAGTACAAGTACAGCACTCTTCATATTTATTGGCATTTCCTGTAAAAATAAACTTTAATAAATTTGGCTTTAATTGCAACATCATCTCACACTGAAAACATAACTGTGGTTTTCTGGCTGTAAAACTTTAAGCATTATTTTTTTCCTTCATTACCATTATCCTCTGCATTCATGGTCGCACAAACGAAGTTGGATCCTTATCTTGCTGGTCGGTCCCAGTTGCAGTTGTTTTGGAGTTTTTAATTATTGAGCTGACCATAGAAGCCTTTGTGCCGGAAGTCATATTCTTGCATTAATTTTGTGATTTGCAAAGAACTGCACACATAAGTCTTGCTTGGTTAGCATGTTCTCCTGTCTTCCCAATTTTGAGGAGCAGTAGTCACTTCATATTCATAGCCTAGATAGACCGTAGGGAAACAAAAGGTCAATGATAACTAATCGGTTGTATCTATTTTATTTCATGACGATTCTTGGAGGGGATTTTATAAACAAACAATTATTTCTTATCACGGACATTTGGCCTCCACTGCTTAAAGGAGCTATAAGTAATACTGACACCTTGTGACTCAAATTGGTACAACAGCTTGCCTATCACAATAATCTAATATGCTGTTTTTAAACGGTGTGTTGCTTCTCTTACTGGCTTCCATGTTTGCGGGCTGCTGCTCTTTTGCCAAGATAAAATGCCAAATGTTTTACTCTGCATTGGGAACCCTGGGAAATCTCATAAGCTTGGCTGAGGAACCAGGAAGTAAACATGGGACCCTAGCTCTAGGTTTGAAAGGAGAAAAATGTGACTAAGACATTGTTGATGGAGAGGACCGATATTTTATAGGGAATGTTACTTCCATCCCGGGTGACAAATTAGAATGATTTAGGTCAATTTCAAAGTAAATATCTTACTTATAGCTCAGTTTGGATTTTAAAAAAAAATAAATAAAAATAAAATATGCCATTACATAACTGCAACAAAAAAACATACCTACTTTAAGACTTTTTAAAACATATTTACCAGCAGTGCAAAACACAAAGATGGTGCCCAATTTTGTTGTTAGTCATAGCAAAATCAGTTCAACATAAAGCATCTGTCAAGGGAGCAGATATAGCTAATAACATTATGTTTCAAGTCATTAGACACCTACTGCATGCGCACGTTAATGTGCCTCTAATGCTGCTTGATTTGCATTCAAGGCAGGAACTAATGCAGCAGATGATTTGGTACACACCTTCTCATTTCCTGTCAACAGACTATTAGCTACCAACCAGCTTTGTGCCAGCGTGTCGGTGCTCTTAATTTTGTCTCCTGTAATGCACCTGTAATGGTGCAGTAAGAAAAGCTCAACAGCTCAGATGGATAAGTGGTGGAGGTGGTGGGGAGCAGGGTTTAGAGCTTTAAAAACACATAATAAAAGTTTAAAATTCACCCTACACTGGAGGATAAGCCAATGTAGTGAAAATTAAAAGTCGTCCACTGTCACTTGCCTGCTGCTGGATTTTTAAGTCTGGTGGGTCTGATCTAAATTAATTGATCTTTTATTGCTTGTTTGTTTTTTCCTCCATTCTCACTTGTCTTGTTATGTTGTTGTGGTCTGACCCTTCTGTTTGCATCTGGGTGATCTTCACACCAGCATGCCTAAGATGCCACACGTGTGATTTTGATTGACAGCTATCATGAAATCATCTGATTGGATGAAGAATGACACAAAAAAACGCTGCTTGGCCACAGGTGCTGAGAGCTCCGCCCTTAGGACAATCTTTTGGTGGCCAATTGGAGCACAGCATGAAGTCACATGGAAGCCAAAAGTGTTGGAGTGCACTGACCCATCAGTCAGGCGTCCCACGGCATTCAAAGATATGACTTGCTAAAAAAAAGTAACCTCAAATAAACGCAAAATGGAACAGGAATGCTGAAAAATCAGAAGTGAGACACATTTTATAAGAGAACAGATGTGATAACTACTTTTTATTTTGTAGTTTATGCTTACTGTCTCCACTGTTTTCCTGCAGTTGTGTTGGGGACAACGCCTGAGCGCCCCGTTGACAAGCCGCCACTGTCAACCACGGTCGTGTGTTTTTTTCATGCATTTCCTAGAAATAACTGACAGCATATTCATAGAAGCAAAAGTGCGGTTAGGTCTGGGCTCCCATTGAGGCGTACGTAATTACTGAGAAGGAAGTAATGATCAATGAAAACAGATTTTCTTTTTCCAGAATATGGACTTTGCTTTCTCAGATGTGGACGAGACCTTATGTCTGTGTAATTTGCCAAGGCTAATCTGTGAATGCTAGTGCTACTCACAGTCAACCTGTTGCAGGTTATGCGAGTATACACAAATAGTTGGTTCCACCCTGGACAGTAGGTGACCGGTCCAGACAGGAAAACTGAACGGGACAAAGAGAATCTGCATCTTCTAGATTATAGCGGTCAGAGTAAGAGCGACACGTGTAAGGTTTTTCACTCACGGCACAAACGCCAATCAAAATGTGTGGCATGAGTGCCCGACACTCTTCCATCCCTATCCCCTCGTTCCCCTCGGCCTGCGAGCGATAGATAAGGAATGATTAAAAAATGAGAATATGGAGCGAGAATGAAATGAAGTCAGAGGAGGTGAGAGGGAGGGCAGCAAAGATTGACTGTGAGACGAGAGAGTAAGAGGGATGCAGAGATAGCAAAGCTCACGGTTAGGAAATAGATAAAGGAGGCGATGGTAGCCAAGGGGCTAAGATATAGGAAGGGAGGTTGTGGAAATAAGGGAGATAGTAGAGGGCCACCGGGATCAGGAGATTAGACTGGATCATCTTTTAAGTGATGACCTTAAAACACACACACTCAGCCGGTTGCCAAAACCCTGGGGCCCGGACTGGGAGTGTGTCAGCAGGGGTTGGTGCTTTTCATTTGGCCCCACACTTGTAGGCGAGTGCAAACCTGATAGCATTTGCAAAAACTGGAGGATTGAGGGACCTTTTTTTTTTGCATAAGGGGCTATGGTAAGCGTTCATCTAACAGGAAAAAAGCGGGAACAGGTGTAAGAGCCATACAGAGACATGCCAACCTGAGTGGCCCTTTACTTTAAAGGAAATTCAGATGAAAGGTTACTGGGGGCCCACTCCTTAGGTGCTAACAGAGGATTTAATAATTAAAAAAAATCATAATAGGTAACAAACTTGCTCTTTACAGGATCTTTAGCCTCTTGTTTTTATTGTTTTAACTGTGTGACAGAAAATGTGGTCAAATTCAACATTTTAGGTTGTTAGTTGAATTTATTTTCACATACCTTTAAGTGAATTCACACATTCCGAAAGTAAGAGAAGAATAAAAATGTGCAATCAGGGAAACAAAACAGTGTTTTATATTATTCAGTCAAAATAGTTTATATTGTATAATTAAAACTTACTGTTCGAAGAAGAGGATCTCTGTTTCGGTGTGTTTCTGTTAAAGAGCAAGTATGCTAAAGCCGGAGAAGCTCAGAATCTTGAAAGTATGAGAAGTAAATAAATTGTAGTCAGTCTGTCCATTGTTTATCAAAGCAGTTAAATAATTATAAAAGTACTTTTCTGACACTCATACAAAAAAAGCCTTTGCAGGCTCACTTCTTTAAAACAAAAAAGCATTACCACGTACGAAGGATGCCACATTGTCTGAAACCACAGTCCACCACAAGCTATATGTGTGATCAGAAAACAGATTGGTTTCTTTAAAAAAAACACATTTAGATTGAAGTTGAATGGATGTGTGCATGCTAGCACAGAGATGTGATCACTCCGACTTTCCCAAAACATCTTCTGAGCAAGAGACATGGTTGAACAGCCTGAAACTATTTCAAAGCTTTTGTATGAGTTTCCTCAGACGACGGATGTGACAGCAACTTGTTTTTGTCTGTGTCTCAACTTCTTGAACGACAGTATCCGTATTTTAACTTCAAGCACTAGCTTGACGTTGGCTTTTCGGGTCAAAACAACTTGTGTGGGAAAACTGTGGCTGGTCTTGTAGAGTTTTAAGGGCGTGAAAAAATAACTTAGACTGTGTAGTACATTACTGTTCCTTGTTAAACCTAACTGGTAAAAAAAATAGACTGATAATGTGTAGAAAAATAAGAATTTCTGCTACTTCCATTCACTGTCGCTGTCTTTTATACAGCTAGTGAGTGAATGACGGTAAAATACTGAGTAGGTTTAACCAACATTTTATTCACTTCTCTCTTTTTCACCAGTTTGCCCACCACTCTCCCTGAGCGTGATCTTGTTTGCTAAATTCTCTGTTATTTCAGAGCGTATCCGACAGAGTGTTTGAAAAGCAGAGGTGTAATACACAGGCCTTCAAGTATTGCAGACTAGCGAGTATTAAATGCAGCTGCTCATTGAATTTGCGATACTGCACGAAATTGATATCGTCAGAATGACTGTGGTCTCATGTATTGCGGAGCTCCAAAGGCTGGGCCCAACGGGAGCAGAAATTATAGCATTTATCTGAATGTTGATAGAATTTGGGGTTTTATCACAAATGGCCGTTCACCAGCGTGCTGAATTACAGGTAGACGGAGCTCACCGTAGAGCACTTTTTAAATCCCCGACTCATTTGCCGGTCTGATACGTGTCAGAGCTTCTGCTCTCAAGCAGCGTTCCTCCTAACTTCCTCCTGCTCGCAGAAAAACGGTTGTATAAATCATTATCTGGCAGGCTCAAATTGGAGCTGAAGACTTTGCTGTCACTACTTTCTTCTTGGGAGACCAGTGCATTGATGTCTCTTAGTTACAATCGGCCCTCCTGGGCAACTTTGAGGTGTGTTCTTAGCTGCCTGCTGCTCGCTTTCTTTTTTTTTTTTTACATGAATATTAATACAACTATTTTGAGCTCCATTCCAACTGAACCTGATGTATGATGAAACGTTTGCATTTTTTCCTGTTAAAAAAAAAAGCTGACTATATTGATGAAATCTCGGTTTGTATGGTTGGTAACAGTATGTTTATATGTTATAGAAATAAGATGAGAGAATGTATTTGTCTACCGTGGGAGAAGTTTGTATTACTGTTTGTCTCTGATGTATTGTATCCTTCTCCTAAGACAGTGTATAGGGGCTATATTAGGAACATGTGTGTGTAATTATGTCATTTTTTTATTATATATCAGACCTTCAACGGTCTACCTGTGTGTGTGTGTTTTATTATTTATTTCCCATCATCATTTCCTGCCATCACTCCATTGACATGTTGGTCTCCTGTTTTATGTTGTACTATCTGCTCCTCCTGTTTGCCACCTCATCCACACTATTTTGTTGTCCTTTTTGCTTTTTTTTTTTGCTTTTTTTTTTTTTGCTGCCTTTCTGTGGATTTGTTTATTTCCTCTCCGTCTGTCGGCTTCTCGCTCACGCTTTTTTTTCTTTTCTTGTTTCTTTGTGTCAGTGTCTCTCCAGCTGTCAGAGTTTCTCTCTATCTGTAAGTTTCTTTGTCTGTTTCTCTCTTTCCCCCTTCCATCATCTAAGCATTTTGAACGTACCCGTTTACAAGCACGTGCATGTCTTTTTTCGTTTTTGTTTTTTTTTTTTTTGGTATTTTGCTCTCAATGTGTGCATATGCTCGACTGAGCTCAACTGGTGTGTTTCCTTTAACAACCTGATGCGGTGCGCTCATGTTTGAGGACCGTACGTCTGAGTCATCCTTGTCCTTCTGGTTGGAGTGCATAATATTTTCCTGTAAAGATATATCATTTTGTCATTGGACTGCATTAACAGATATTGTGCCAACACGTTCAATATCTCATGACTAATGAATTCATGTCTTGAATGATGTGTTTTTTTTTACCTCCTAACACCCGGTGTTGCAGGGCTAATCCGTGCAGTACAATAAAAAAATAACACAATGTTTTCAATTAACACTCATCACAATTTTATGTTTTTTGTTGTTGTTTTTTTGTCTAACACAAGTTGTGTGTGTGTGTGTATGTTTGTCTGGCTACCTTTGTCAGTGAGAATGTGACTAACACTAAATGTGTTGTAGGTCCCTTCAGAAGATTGGGGAGCCGGGTACGGCGGACCCGCAGACAGCGGAGGGGAGATTCCCTGCCGTCGAATGCGCAGCGGCAGCTACATCAAGGCCATGGGCGACGACGACAGCGCTGATTCAGAGACGAGCCCTAAAGCCTCACCCAAATCTACCCTGGTCGCCCAGAGGGACGCCTTCAGGCGGTCTATAAGCATGGATCCAAGGTTAAATGCCACAAGTACAGTGTTTACATTGCCGTCGATAGAGAGGCCGCAGCTTCCCCTGTCCTGGTTTAAAGGCGAGACGGTACAAACTGCACTTGCAATTTACAAAGGGTAGCATGTAGCTAAGGAAGGCAGGAGGCTAGCTTGAAAAAAACCTCATTCTCCTCTAGTAAGCCGGTAAGTGGTCTAGTAACCACCTTAATTGGTATAATTAAATCCTCAGCTCAACTAGCCTTGTGCTTGTGTTCTTGATTGTGCCATAAACGTCCAGGCTTTCAACTGGGTTCAGTTTAATTGTGTGTCATGTGATTGTGGATAATGACAAAAAAAAGTAAACTGAAGGTCAATCCAGCAGTGAATATTGCACTGGGCTCTAGAACGATGCTTACAGAGCTTAGAGGAAGCGATGCAAAGCATGCCGCCAGTAGACTTCAGAGACATGTTCTCTGAAGCAACGGATCGTGCCTCCCTGTCTGGCTCCGACAGACGAACTGAGCAGATCCAACGAGATCCAACACTTCCCTGACTGCAAAGTGTCAAATGTAAAAGTTTGGTGCAGATGAGATCATGGGTGAACGGCTGTTTTTCAGTACTTGATTGACCCCTAACTCCAAAACATGTAACTCTTAATGCTTCTGGAAATCAAGAAATTCTTGACATTTTTTTTTTTTTGAAATTTCACGCTCCCAAATTTGTGGGGACGATGTGGGGATGGCCCACTTTATGTGCCACATCATTAGGTACACATTACCAGCGCCGGGCCGGACCCTTGTTTGAGTTAAGGACTCAATTCTTCAAGGCAAAGACTCATAAAGGTGTTGTGGTCATTCTTAAGAAGTGTTGGTCCATAGTGACGTGATCGCATCGTGCAGTTGCTGCACATTTGCTGACAGCAAATCAGCAAATGTGCAGATTTAGATCTGCTGACTGTGGAGGCCATCTGAGTTCTGTGAACTCATTGTCCAGTCCATGAAAGCAGTTTGAGATGCTTTGACCTTTTTCGTATGATGCATTATCCTGGTGGCAGCAGCAGTAGGAGGAGATGAGGGATGAATGTCATCAGCAACTATATTAAGGTAGGATGTGGTGTTTAAACGATGCTGAGATGGTTCTTTATGGCCCAGAGTAGCACCAAGAAAATATCCCCCACACCGTGACATTACCAAGAACAACCTGAACCGTTGATGCAATTCAGGATGGATCTATGCTTTTATGCCGTTTATGCCAAATTCTGACGTTGAAGCTTGAAATGTAGACTTATCAGACCTGGCAATGTTTTTCCAATCTCTTATCATCCAGGTTTGGTGTTGCTGTGTGAATCGTTGCCTTAGATTTATGTTCTGAGCTCACAGGTACCAGACGTGGCCTGCTGCCAGAGCTGATCTGCTTCCAGGTTCCACATCTTGTGGATCAAGAAACTGTATTCCTCAAACATTGGTTCTAGCGAGTGGTAGAGCCAGATTTTGCAGCCTCAGAAGTTTTCACTTTTCAATCTTTTCCTGTGTTAGCCACATGATGAATAATCCCCTGTTTGATAATAAAATGTACAGCAATTACTTGCTGTTTTACATTTTTCTCTCCTGTTTGACAAAGCTATGCATTGCTTTAGAACACCCTGAATGACTAAGGCTTTAAAACTCACTAAACATGACTCGTGTATGTGATACCAAACGCTTATGGTGTTATGTTTGCCATAAACATAATTTACAACTATAGCAAAGCAATCGGTTGAGGGTCGTACAGTAAGTGCTCAGCAGCACCGCGTTGGCTTAAAATGCAATAATTAAGCACTTGTTTGGGATTTGTGTTATTATTCTGGCTATAATGCTGTGGTTACACTTTATTTGAAGGGGTGTACATAAGACGGACATTACACTGTCATAAACATGACATAACACCTGTTACGAACATAAATGACTCTTTATGAATGTTTAGGACTGTTGTCATTAATTGTCATTCGGTAAATTATGACACTATTAAAGCAAAGTTGACATTGTTAAAAATGTCTTTGTTATGACAATTTGACATTAACAGAGACAAGGTTAAGTTTAGGGCTTGATTTGGGATTAGGTTAAATTAAGGGCTTGATTTGGGATTAGATTAAATTTAGGGCTTGATTTGGGAATAGGTTAATTTAAGGGCTTGATTTGGGAATAGGTTAATTTAAGGGCTTGATTTGGGATTAGGTTAATTTAAGGGCTTGATTTGGGATTAGGTTAATTTAAGGGCTTGATTTGGGATTAGGTTAAATGTAGGGCTTGATTTGGGATTAGGTTAAATTTAGGGCTTGATTTGAGATTAGGTTAATTTAAGGGTTTGATTTGGGATTAGGTTAATTTAAGAGCTTGATTTGGGATTAGGTTAATTTAAGGGCTTGATTTGGGATTAGGTTAAATTAAGGGCTTGATTTGGGATTAGGTTAAATCAAGGGCTTGATTTGGGATTAGGTTAAATTAAGGGCTTGACTTGGGGTTTTGTTAAATTTAGGGCTTGTCATAACAAAGACATTTTAAACAATGTCAACTTTGCTTTAATAGTGTCATAATGTACCGAATGACAATTAATGACAACAGTCCTAAACATTCATAAAGAGTCATTTATGTTCATATCAGGTGTTATGTCATGTTTATGACAGTGTAATGTCAGTCTTATGTACACCCCTTCAAATAAAGTGTTACCAATGCTGTTTCTTTCTGTTACATTTAGGTACTCCTGCAAGCAGTGCACAGATTCCTACCCGAACACCAGAACAGCACCAAAAACCCACACTCGTTCTCGCAGTTACACACGCTCTCTGACCAGCGCTCAGGTAACTTATACATCATCATGCCGAGTCCTTATTTACAGATTTTTTAACATGTATGAAGAGATTTTTATACCCCTCGAACATAGAGTTGGGTTACAGCATCAAACTTCAATTTCTTGAGATTGTTTTTTTTACCCTAGAATTTCCCTGTAGTTAGCAGCATTGACTTTGAATACCTTCCCTGTCCTTGCTGCAGGGATGCGTCCCCACAGCATGATGCTGCCACCACCATGTTTCATGCTGGGGATTACGTTTTCTGGATTGTGAACGGTGTAACTTTCCCCCTCAGACACATTGCTTTGCATGGAGGCTAAAATATTAATCTGTGGTCTAATCTGACCAGCGCACCTTCATCTACGTTTGCTGTATCCCCTCCATGGCTTGTGGGGAACTGCAAACAGGACTTTTTGGGTCTCTCTTTCTTGCCACTCTCTCTCATTAATACCCGACCTGTTGAGTGCTCAACAAATAGTCATCCCTCTCAATAGAGTATTCCACCTGAGCTGTGAGTCTCTGCAGCTCCTCCAGAGTTAACGTGTTTGTTGGTCCTCACGATGCTGTTGGCTCTCACATGTTCTCTAAAAAAAGCCTCTGATGCTTTCACCAAACAGCTGTAATTCTACTGAAATTGTGACTTCTGAAGGCAGTCGGTGTCGTAATGTGACAACGACTTTTCTCCCGACTTTACCTTCCACTTGCACAGCTCGGAGACACGTTGAACCATCAGTTTGAGACGGTTTGTGAAACCATGTTCGGGGAGGTGGAGTCCCAGGCCGTCGAGGCTCTGGATCTTCCCGGCGTGTTCCGCACTCGCAGCCACAGCTACGTGCGGGCCATCCAGGCGGGCTGCTCCCAGGACGACGACTGCCTCTCGGTCTTCTCCATGTCTGGCCCACAGGGGAGCATCAAGGGTGGGGCCGGTGAGTGTGCGGGGTAGATCTCTCTCTGTGTGTGTGTGTGTCGTTCTTTTTATGTGGCGTCGACCTGGAGGGAGGCGTGCAGGGAGAGGGAGTTTGATGACAGCCTGTCAGTTCTTTTCAACCAAAGCAACCCACACACAGACCCTCACTCTTTCTCCGCTGCACAGCTGCGTTCTGTGTGCAGCGTGTGTATCCATTTTTAATTTTTAGCTTCTTCGCCTTTTCATTCAGCCTCTAATGATCTCACTTCTTTTTTTTTTATTTTTTTACCCCAGCCTTCTCCTCCCCTGTGTTTGTGTATGTTTGCAAGCCATAGGCACCGACCTGCATGTGTGTTATTGCTCATGCTCTTTCTTCTCTCCTCACCTCTCGACTCACATCTCCCCCATCACCCTCCCTTGTGTGAGTGAAGGTTTTCTCAGACTCAGTAATAGTGCAGAAACACTCATGATTATTATTATAGCTCGGTTTCTCCTGCTGCTTTAGTCTCTCTCATTGTCTTTCTTCTGGTGCTGTTTCCCGTTTCTTTATCATCTTCAGTCCCATCACTCTACAAACAGTCCACCCATACGGTGCCAATTGATCTTCATTACATTTTGTCACAAAACCAACCACCCAGGTGATTCATGTTGTAGAGCAACACAAAGCAGTGCAAGATTATGAAATGGAAGAAAAGTGACAGCGTTGTCAATTTTTTTTTCTAAATAATCTGGGGTGCAGTCGTAACCCCTTTTACTCTGATGCCCCTATGTACAACCCAGTGCAATGCAAAGCAAAGTTTCTCGACTGGATTATAAAACGACATCACCTGGCCATCCCTCGGAGGTCTATTCAGTCCGCCACCTGAAAATGAAAATAGTATATTACAACTGCAAACCTACCGAGACCTGACCGTCCACCTGAAGTGACAGGTAGGGAAATGAGATCATTTATCAGAGAAGCAGTCCAGATGTTCATGGTAACTGGGCGCGCTTAGTAGCTATGATTACTTGCACAAAGTTTCACGATCGGATTAATATGTATTCGGATTAAAAAACAAAATATATTCGGATTGTATGGTTTCTATGGGCACACAATCAATTAATCCGATCACAATGAGTGTGTTTATATGAACCTGGCTTTATTCAGAATAGAACCACTCTGACATGCGCAGTAATCAAATTCCCCTAAAGAAAACCACAGAAGAAGAAAAACTTCCATCTTTGCTGAAGAACAAAAAATAGCAAACAAAGCAGTATTGTATGTGTTCGTTTGTCTTCCGAGGGCCCAGGCTGGAGTTGCACCAGGTTCTACTTATGGTTGAAACGTTACTGAGTAAATAATCCTTTTGACCTCTTGTATTGTTTCGAATAGACGTATTTCCGCCACACAACAATGCGGAAATATGTCATGTTTACGTCGGGCGCACTCGGGTCATTTTGCCACATTCAGAATAACTTGATCCTGACAAGCATTAATATGCATGTCGATCTGATTATCAATCAGCATAAACCACCTTTCTCATTCGGATTACAATTTTATTCAAATTTAGCTTAATCCAATCACAATTATTCCGATTGGCTTATTTACATGATGCATTTATATTCCGATCAACCCATGTAAACATAGCTACTGATCTATTGGCAGGACAACTACTTGTTGTGCGCAAAAGTCCACAAATTGAGTTTGCAAGTTGTGAAAAAGGAAGCAAAAAAGAAAGTTGCGTTTCCAGTTTGCTGGTTGTAATACTGGGGGGAAAAATTACTAATAAAATAAAGGGTTGGAGACCAGAACTGGATGTTTTGGCCTAGCTGCAGAGATTATGTGCCAACTGTGAGCATGATCTATATGACATCGTCCTCATTGTGAAACATCATGCTTTGGTGACACTTTTGCTCACCAGGGGCAACGTGGCTAGGTAAAGATAAAATAAAAAGTCATGTCTAGGAAGGAAATTTACCTTCTGGCAGGATAATAACAAACATGCAGCCAGAGCTCCAATTAGATTGGAGCATATCTATGTGTTACAATGGCCTAGTCAAAGTTCAGACCAAGATATAAAGATCGATGTTCACATACGCTCTCCACCCGATCTCATTTAGCTCGAGTGACATATTTGCAAAGATCAGGCAAAGCTTTTCGGCTCTGGACGTAGAGACATGTCCCAAAAGACTTGCAGTTGTAATTAAATAAAAAAAAAGTAGATTTCTACCAAATATTGATTTAGTGCGGTTGAATAAAAATGTCCGCCACACTTTTCAGATTTTCATTTGGAAACGTTTTGAAAGTTATCATTATCCTTCCGCTTTTTAGCTCTGCACTACCTTGTGTTCATTTCATAAAATCTCAGTGAAACACAGAGTTTTGTGGTTGTAATGTGACAAAACAGGGAAAGGTTCAAGGCCCTGTTCATGCATATATTACACAGGTAATTGGTGATTTTTGTGGGCTGCGTGTACTTGCTAATGTTTGTGCATTGGAGACTGTTTAGTCACTCGCAGGATTCAAATTTCCCATCTTTCGGTTAATCCCATGAGATTTATTAAAAGCACCGCAAAGTATCAACCAACATCAACCACCGACACTCACGCGCCGCACGTAGACCTCCACAGCGCAGACGTACGTACGAGCCCAAGGGAGTTTGGAGCTTCAGTTGGTATCTTTCTCACTTTGAAAATAAACAAGCTGCACACAGAGGTGGGAAGGGTGAGGCAGAAAAGTGTGTGTGTGTGGGGGGTGGGGGGGGGGGGAGTGAAACGGTATGGATTTTTCTTAGTATCTGTTTCAGGCAATTGCTTTAACTTCAGCAGAAGAAAAGTTAGCCCAGGGGAAGAGGTTTTCTGTTGTCACCTCCTCCAGCTCTGTCACATCCACCGCTTTGCTCCCTGCCTGTGACTAAAACGGATACAGAGTGCTGTATTTTTTTATTTTTTCATGAAAAGGAATCCTACCTAAGCTGTTAGTTTAGAAAGGAGACTGCGTTATCTTTTTTTTTATGGTCTCCATGTTCTCTCTTCTCCTTTCTTTGTTGATTTTCCTCTTTACCTAAATATCCCCCCCCCCCTTTAACGTTCCTGTCACTTCTTTCCTTCAGTCTGTCCCTTCTGTAAGTGCAGGCCCGTCTCCCCCTTTTCACATTATTTACTTTTAACCTCCAATTCCCCTGTCTTCTTTTCCCCCCTTGCTCTTCTTACTCTTCAGTCTTTCCTTATCGTAAAGGTGCTCCTCCTCCTCTACCACCTCGCATGTCAAAGTCTTCTCTGTCGGTGAGAGCCCAGAGCAGTACCGAGTCCACCCAAGATGCCTACTTCCAGAGCGGCGGGCCAATGGCTTCAGGCCCCGGCCCGGGGCGCCCCAAGCAGCACAGCAACTCTGTAGACCTCGGCGGCTCCGAGGGGCCCTCGGGTCGCACCTCCAGGGGGGGCTACTACACATCCGGTGGTCCCGGGCGTTCCCGTCAGCACAGTAACTCTGCGGAGAGTCTAGATGGGGTCAGGGGTTCGAGGGAGCTGGTGCCCTACGGAGGGGGTCCGGGAGTGGGAGTGAGGGCCAAACACAGCTGCTCAGCAGACAGCCTGCTGGGGG